>NW_026997251.1:0-59815 GCF_035044405.1 Drosophila montana
ATTATTGACAGTAACGAGATTTCTTATGCACAAGAAAGACTCATTCTCCTGACCCAGAGACAAACATACTCGTCAGAGTACACTTGCTTGAGCACGAAAAAACAGCTCACTTCCAGAAAACTCCTTAATTTGAACCCCTTTGTAGATGGTAAAGGAATTATTCGAGCATGTGTTTGCGTAAGAGCGGCCAAAGCACTCGGCTACGATGAGCGGCATCCAATAATACTGCTATACACATGTGCATATTCGCGTCTCTTGACTACTTTCACCCATCTTATATCCTTGCATAGAAGCAACCAGCTCATGATGCGTTTAATACGCTCATGGTGCGTTTAATACGATCACAGTACTGGATTCCAAAGCTCAAGGTGTTGTTCAAATCCACAATCCATTCCTGCAAAATCTGCGTCATCCGAAAAAAGAAATTGCAAACGCAGCTCATGGGCGACTTGCCTGTGGAGAGAGTCACATTCTCTCGGCCGTTCAACTCGCAGACGAACCGACCAGACGAAAAAATAACCTTCAAGTGAAAGAACGTGTTTCTACTTCAACTTCAAGGAAAAATACAATTTTTCAGAACACAAACGCTCCCCCAATTATCAACAATTAAAACAAGGTTACCTGGAAGCCCTGCGGACGCCCTACGACAACGCATACTGATTATCAAACAACACCTGAAGATTACTTAATTGACGCCTCCCCCACAAACATTGGTCCTTCGAGCCGGATATATTATCAGCCGTTCGCCCCTACACAAGTTTTTGGCAAAAGATAGGTAATTATACACTTTTTTTCTCATATATATATATATATATATATACATTCGGCAGCATCCGCCATACTTTTTTTTTAAAATATACAAATACCACAAAAAGGTAGGAGGATTCATTTGAGAATAAGGTCACTAACAAGCCGCAAGCTTGCAAATTGTGCTCCAGGGAGAACCACCCTATCCGTCTGTGCCCACGATTTCTCCAAATGCCCGTCAGCGATCGGGCAACTAACATCAAACAGCAAAAACTATGTTTAAACTGTATCGCTAGGGGTCATCAGTTAAGGGATTGCACAAGTGCTCACAATTGTTTTACGTGCAAGGGTCATCACAATACACTCTTGCACCGTAATGACACTCCGCAATTGACCAATGCGGTTGTTTCCATACCACAAGCAGCTTTCTCCAGTCACTCCATACAGTCCACTCCATCCCAACAAACGAATGTCCAAAATTATGTTGCAATTAACACCCATGGTGTTCTCCTAAGCACAGCTGTCATATATGTTCGCCATTTGGGTGTAAATTATACAGCTCGTGCACTGATCGACTCGGGATCAGAGGCAACATTTATTTCCGAGCAAGTCTTCCACCTGATAAAGCTGCCGTACAAATCCTTACAGGCACAAGTATCAGGATTAAATTAAGCTGTTGCAGCCCAGCCTCGCAAGCTCTGCCATTTTAATATTGGCTCTCCTTCATTACGTCCTACCACATTTTGCAGGGAATCTACCATCATGTACAATCCCTCAAAACTTATTGAGAACCCTGCCAAACCTCCAGTTGGCTGATCCTAATTTCCACAGGAGTTCGCAGATAGATGCGCTGATAAAGCTGCCATACAAATCCGTACAGGCACAATTATCGGGATTGAATCAAGCTGTTGCTGCCTAGCCTCGCAAGCTCTGCCATTTTGATATTGGCTCTCTTTCCAAGCCCCTCATCCAAATCGAGGCATCAGCCTACGTCCTACCACATTTGGCAGGGAATCTACCATCATGTACGATCCCCCAAAACTTATTGAGAGCCCTGCCAAACCTCCAGTTGGCTGACCCTTATTTCCACAGGAGTTCCAGATAGATGTACTGATTGGCGCTGATATCCTACCGTCCATACTAACAGGCGGCACCCTTCCTAATATGTGTGGCACGTTGCTGAGTCAGGAAACCATTTTCGGCTGGATTCTAACCGGCCCAGTTTCAAAGACCGCATCTAATGCGATCTCGTCGTTCTCAACTCGCATATCTGTATCTCAAGAACAATTATATAGTATTCTCAGAAAATTTTGGGAGGTGGAGGACATTCCAGACAAACTGGTAAAGACCTCCGATTCTTTCTGTGTGAGTACTTTTATCCAAACAACAAAGAGGAATAAGAATGGCAGATATGTAGTCACCCTACCTTTCCGGGAACCTAATTCATTCAAGATATTTTGCACTAGCTCAGTTTTTAAGGAACGAGAATCGTTTAAAAAGTAACCATCCTTTGAAAGAGCAGTATGACTCCGTGATTCAGGAGTACTTCGACGCATATGACGCATATCTCTCAAAACAGCAACCCCAATAATTTTTATTTGCTGCAACTGTTTTTAAGCGTTGTGTTTACCGCCTCCAGCCCGTCTTCCAATGGAAAAGCCTAAATGACATCCTACACACAAGACCTCTACTCCAATCTGATCTGACGATTCAGATATTAAAGTTTTAGCGCTACGTTTTCAATGCCGATATAACTAAGATGTATCGGCAAATCCTGGTCGGTCCAAGACATACGCCCTACCAGCGGAAACTTTTCTGCAATAAGAACGAAGAACTTTGCGACTTTGAACTCAACACAGTTACCTTTGGGGTAAACTGTGCTCTATACCTCGCAATTCGGGTCCTCCATCAACTTGCTCGTGATATACAAGAACAATGTCCCATCGCATCCGATATAATTGAGAACTATATGTATGTCGATGATGTTCTAGCAGGGACATTCAGCCATTGCAGAACTCCGCACGGCACTCGACACAGCCGGGTTCCCCTCTGAGAAAGTGGACATCAAACACAAAGGAAGTGTTAAATGAAATAGCAAGGGACCACTTACTATGTGCGGATTTCTTATAAGTCGAAGAGGCTTGCGTCGCCAAAACGCTAGGCATTCGATGGCAAGCCACAACAGATAGGTTTTTCTTTGCTCCGTCCAAAATTGTATCCCAGCATTCGTTTACTAAACGAGAAGACCTATCTCAGATTGCGAAACTGTTCAAACCTGCTGGATGGCTAGCACCTGTGATAGTTCAAGCAAAGATTTTCATGCAAGAGATCTGGCTACAAGAATTGGGATGGGATGATTCCCTGCCTGAAGATCTCGTTCAACGTTGGCATGAATTCCTAACCGATTATCCCTCTCTCGAAGAAATCCGTTTACCAAGATGGGTAGATTTCCAGCCAAAGGCAAACGTGCAGTTCCATGGCTCCTGCGACGCGTCTCAGCGCGCATATGGTGCTGTACTTTATTTGCGCGTCGAGATGAATGGATGCATCTCCACTCATCTTTTCGCAGCAAAAACGAGAGTCGGGTCAGTTAGGACGATATCACTACCACGCTTAGAGCTTTGTGGCGCCGTTCTTCTTTCCGAGCTCACCACGGCTCTTATTCCTCAGCTCCCGATCCAGAGTAGAGAAAACTACAATTGGACAGACTCTACCATTGTTCTTGCCTGGTTGGATAAACCTCCATGCAATTGGTCAACGTTCGTGGCTAACCGGGCAGCCAAGATAACGTCCACCAATGGCAAATGGTCCCACGTTCGATCCGAACATAGCCCAGCTGACTTAGCTAGTCGGGGGGTTTCTCCTCGGGACCTATTAGGCAGCCCTTTGTGGTGGCATTTACCGGAATGGTTACAACTACCACAACACCAATGGCCAGTTCCTGTTACGGTACTTGAGACAGAGATAGAACAACGTGCAGTTAAGTGCAATGACTTACAGCCACCCTCCTACAACATTCTGGAACGATTCTTCAGATTCGACAAGGCATCGAGAGTTATCGCATATGTCTGTCGCTTTATCCAGCGCTGCAGAAATCCAGCGATCCACCTCCCTATTGAGCTCCGTAATGAAGAACTTACGACAGTTCAAGCCATACTTATCGAGTATACTCAACGTCAAGCTTGTCCTAAAGAGTATAGCTTTTTGCTTGATAAGAAGCAAATCCAAGGCTCAAGCAGCATTCGCAACTTAAACCCTTTCATCAATCAAAGCGGTATTCTGCCATCCTGTGGACGTGTGAGAGCGTCAACCTCATTTGGATATGATGAGCAAAATCCCATAATCATTCCGTCCAATTGTGATTTTTCACGCCTCCTGGTCCGATTTACCCACCTCATTTGTTCTCACGGAGGCAATCAGATGGTAATGGGCCTCATGAGAGTCAAATACTGGATCCCAAAGCTCAAGGTCCTGGTAAAATCTACCATAAGCTCCTGCAAGGTCTGTGTAATACACCATCGACGACTTCAGACCCAATTTATGTGCGAGCTCCCAAGGGCGAGATCAACCATTTCCCAACCCTTCACATACACTGGTGTAGATTTTGCCGGACCTTTCGATATCAAAAGCTACATTGGTCAAGCGTGCAAAATTACCAAGGGTTATGTCTTCGTGTGTTTCAGCACGAAAGCACTCCACTTTGGAGCCACCACAGACCTAACCACGCATTTTCGCGATTTATAGCAAGAAGTGGCCTTCCCCAACAGATGAATTCAGATAATGGCAAAACATTTGTGGGAACCTCATCCGTTCTCTCGAGAGATTTCTTGCAAGCAACCAAGGAGCTCGTCTTATCCAAACACAGCCATCAAAACTTGTGTTGGCATTTCAATCCTCCGGGCGCTCCTCAAATGGGCAGATCTACAAATCCATCTCATCCTCAATATATACATTTGAGGAGTTTTCGACTCTCCTCTCCAAGATTGAAGCCTGTCTTAACTCCAGGCCAATCTCTCCAATGTCGGAAGATCCGACCGATTTATTGGCTGTAAGTCCAGGCCACTTGCTAGTTGGCGGACCTCTATTGTCAACCAACGAGCCAGTTATACCAGAAGAGAGGGAACAAATGGCAGTCCCCTACAAGGGACATCCAAGTCGGTGATATGGTGATTATCAAGGAGGATAATCTACCAATAAATGAATGGCGCCTTGGCCGAGTCCAGCTCGCTTGCTCAGGCTCAGATGACAAGGTCCGCGTAGTGGACGTGCTTACCGCTCGTAGCCAAATTGGTCCTTCTTCCTACTGAGGCGAATAACACCTCCGACTAATCCTTTGAAGCAACTAATACGTCTTTACGGATTACGTAAAGTACTCTTCCCACGATCTTCACTCCACCTCAACAGCTTTGACATAAGAAAATGCAAATCACTTCAAATCTAATGTTCTTTATATGCAGCCGCAAATATAATAAACCTATCACTTTTTTACTGAAGGAAGTCATATTGTTTCATTTGACGCCGAATTATTTATCTGATTTATTAAATTTTTTCCTTCTATTGTTATTTCGTTATTTATACAATTGTGGTTTAATATAGCTTTTGGTAAACTCCAAGTTAAAATTATATTTGGTTCTACATAGTGAATTTGAAAATTTTTAAAATTTATTTATACATTCTGATGTTATTTGGTTTAAGATTCCTGTCATACATTAATTATTAATTAATTTTTTTGAGGTTTTTTATTAGTTTTTCTTTATTTGCTTGAGTGTCATTCTCTGGTGTACCTGCGTATATGAATATGTCCGCTGGTGTTCTGTTAGTCGTTTTGCATTTTGTCCTATGATTGTATGTGTAAAGTATTGTTTCAAATTTTTTAAGTTTATTTTCGACGTCTGTGAGTCTTTGTCTGCTTTTATTTCGATGGGTTTACCCATTTGGTTAAATACTTGTATTTAAGCTCGTTTGGTTTCTAACCAGTCTCTACTTTTTATTTCTATTAATGATGCAAATTTTGAAAAGATATCAATGCAAGACAATATGTAAAAATCCATTTTATATTTGTCTCGGATATTAGCGATTTCCGGAGTTATTTTGAAAGTTAATTTTGTATCCCTGTGTTCTGTTTTTGCGATGTTGCAAATCTCACATTTGTTTATTAGATTTTGAATAAAATTTTGATAATCTGGGAAATAGTGGGTTTCTTTGAACCAATTGATAAACTGTGCTCTATACCTCGCAATTCGGGTCCTCCATCAACTTGCTCGTGATATACAAGAACAATGTCCCATCGCATCCGATATAATTGAGAACTATATGTATGTCGATGATGTTCTAGCAGGGACATTCAGCCATTGCAGAACTCCGCACGGCACTCGACACAGCCGGGTTCCCCTCTGAGAAAGTGGACATCAAACACAAAGGAAGTGTTAAATGAAATAGCAAGGGACCACTTACTATGTGCGGATTTCTTATAAGTCGAAGAGGCTTGCGTCGCCAAAACGCTAGGCATTCGATGGCAAGCCACAACAGATAGGTTTTTCTTTGCTCCGTCCAAAATTGTATCCCAGCATTCGTTTACTAAACGAGAAGTACTATCTCAGATTGCGAAACTGTTCAAACCTGCTGGATGGCTAGCACCTGTGATAGTTCAAGCAAAGATTTTCATGCAAGAGATCTGGCTACAAGAATTGGGATGGGATGATTCCCTGCCTGAAGATCTCGTTCAACGTTGGCATGAATTCCTAACCGATTATCCCTCTCTCGAAGAAATCCGTTTACCAAGATGGGTAGATTTCCAGCCAAAGGCAAACGTGCAGTTCCATGGCTCCTGCGACGCGTCTCAGCGCGCATATGGTGCTGTACTTTATTTGGGCGTCGAGATGAATGGATGCATCTTAACTCATCTTCTCGCAGCAAAAACGTGAGTCGCACCAGTTAGGACGGTATTACTACCACGCTTAGAGCTGTGTGGCGCCGTTCTTCTTTCCGAGCTCACCACGGCTAGGGGTTTCTCTTCGGGACCTATTGGGCAGCACTTTGTGGTGGCATGGACCGGAATGGTTACAACTACCACAAGACCAATGGCCAGTTCCTGTTACGGTACTTGAGACAGAGATAGAACAACGTGCAGTTAAGTGCAATGTCTCACAGCCACCCTCCTACAACATTCTGGAACGATTCTCCAAATTCGACAAGGCATTGAGAGTTATCGCATGTCTGTCGCTTTATTCGGCGCTGCAGAAATCCAACGATCCACCTCCCTGCTGATCTCCGTAATGAAGAACTTACGAGAGTTCAGGCAATACTTATCGAGTATAGTCAGCGTCAAGCTTATCCAAAAAAGTATAGCTGTTTGCTTGATAAGAAGCAAATCCAAGGCTCAAGCAGCATTCGCAACTTAAACCCTTTCATCGATCAAAGCGGTATTCTGCGATCCTGTGGACGTGTGAGAGCGTTAACTTCATTACGCTATGATGAGCGACATCCCATAATCATTTCGGCCAATTGTGATTTTTCACGCCTCCTGGTCCGATTTACCCACCTCATTTGTTCTCACGGAGGCAATCAGTTGGTAATGCGCCTCATAAGAGCTAAATACTGGATCCCAAAGGTCGAGGTCCTGGTAAAATCTACCAAAAGCTTCTTCAAGGTCTGTGTAATACACCGTCGACGAGATCAACCTTTTTCCGACCCTTCACACCTTGGTGTAGATTTTGCCGGACCTTTCGATATCAAAAGCTACATTGGTCGAGCGTGCAAAATTACCAAGGGTTATGTCTGTGTCTTCGTGTGTTTCGGCTCGAAAGCAATCCACTTAGAAGCCACCACAGACCTAACCACGCATTTTCGCGATTTATAGCAAGAAGTGGCCTTCCCCAACAGATGTATTCAGATAATGGGAAAACATTTGTGGGAGCCTCATCCGTTTTCTCGAGAAATTTCTTGCAAGCAACCGAGCTCGTGCTATCCAAGCACAGCCATCAAAACTTGTGTTGGCATTTCAATCCCCCGGGCCCTCCTCACATTGGCGGATTGTGGGAAGCAGGTGTCAAAAGCTTTAAGACCCACTTCTACAAATCCACCTCATCCTCAAATATGCATTTGAGGAGTTTTCGACTCTCCTCTCCAAGATTAAAGAGTGTCTTAACTGCAGCCAATCTCTCTAATGTCGGAAGATCCGACCGATTTATTGGCTCTAAGTCCACCACCTCTACTTCAATAATTAACCGCTGGCAGCGACTCAAAGCGCTCCACAAGCAATTATGCTTTCGGTGGAAGAACGAATACTTAAAAGAGCTCCATAAGCGGAACAAATGGCAGTCCCCTACAAGGGACATCCAAGTCGTTGAAATGGTGATTATCAAGGAAGATAATCTACCAATAAATGAATGGCACCTTGGCCGAGTCCAGCTCGCTTGCCTGGGATCAGATGACAAGGTCCGCTTAGTGGACGTGCTTACCGCACGTGGTGTCATCCGAAGGCCAATAGCCAAATTGGTCCTTCCTACTGAGGCGAATAAAACCACCGACTAATCCTTGAAAGCAACTAATCCCTCATAATAGAAAAACCAACGTCAAAAAAAAAAAATAACTTCCATCACATATAACACCTCTCCTACATCTTATTCTCCAGTTCACTCCCCTGTAGAGAACCAGCATGGCACCATCAACGAAGCAGCCCAATCGACGCCAAGGAAGCGAGAAGGGCCTCCGAGCAGTATTAATCAATAAATATTGCCCCAATTGCCATGCCTATCAGCACTCAGGGTAGTCATGCCGCAGTGGAGAGAAGTGCAAAATTTGCAAAAAGGATCACCAAACACATGCGTGATCCCCGTGGCGCTCGACCCTCTCGGTCAGCCAACAGGCCCACAAGATGAGCTTCTGGCTCCTCGCTCTCCAGCAGCACATCACACTCGTCATCTCTCAAGTCTACCAACTCCTCCTATAAATCGTTACTTGGCAAAGCTCGCAAATGCTCAAGCGCATAATTAAACGTTCGTTTACTCGCCAACCAAAACCATACTTCCTATGATTTTCACTGGGTAGGGAGGGTAATGCTTACACACGCTTACACACACCGGCTAATGCCGATGTTCGACAATAAGACTAATAAGAAATAAAAGAACTAACAGGCTTTCTTTACTAACTTTATTCTTTTATTATAACTTTTATTCAGATGCCTAGGCGCTAACCTACGCTGTTCCCTAAGCTAAAAACCTACCACACTGTCTGGAGGCCAAGCGCTCCGCTGCACACACGTCTACTCACTTTGATACTCGCTCAAAAAGTACCGGCACGCTTGCAGGCGCTCTCGAAAACGGTGTTGAGTAACCGATCAGCAACGCACAGTTACTGCGGCGGCCGGCGGTGAAATTCAAACAACTTAAACTGGGCTTCTTGCCTTTAACCAACTTCAATACTTCGGCACTTTGCCTTAACCATTCTTATAACTAATACAATCCTTATATACTAAACAATGCTTATATCCTAAAACTATAATTATGAACTGCGGGGTGGCCGCTTTACAATATATATAATACTAGCGGGTATAACCCGGCCTTGCCCGAGGCACATATGTTATTAAATCAAAAAAGCTTTGAAAATGATTTTGAAACTGATCGGACGGGAATCAAACAACGTTTATGCAAATCGGAAAACTTAAAATTCACCAAAAAAATCTTAGAAATGCATTTTCCACCGAAGGAGTTTAGATTTCGCGAGAAATGTGAAACACGTCTCTAATGATTTTTCTTATAGATCTTTGGAAATAAATTTGAACACAAAACGTCATCCACCAAATCTTCGACCCCCATTTGCACCAAGGAGGGATGGATTTTTCAAAAAGTGTGAAACACCCCTCAAATGAATTTGAATATACATCTTTAAAAATGAGTTTGGGGCCGATCGGATGGTAACCAAAAAACTTTCATACAACCGTTTTCCGCCAATTTACCACAGTTGCGGGTGTAAATTTCCAAATCGTCGAAATACGTATTAATAAAGTTCTTATTGAGAGCTTTGAAAATAAGATTGAAGCAAATCGGACACAACTTAAAACTTCGCACAAAAAATCTTTAAATCGCATTCCCCACGAGGAAGTTTGAATTCTGCGAAAAGTGTGAAACACGTCTCAAATGATTTTTCTAATAGATCTCTGGAAATGAATTTGAGTGCGAAACGTCACCCACCAAATCTTTGACCTCCATTTCCACCAAGGAGGAATGGATTTTTCAAAAAGTGTGTAACACCCCTTAAATCAATTTAAACATAGATCTTTAAATATGAATTTCGGGCCGCTCGGATGGTAAACAAAAATGTTACATACAAACGTTTTTCGCGATTTTTCCACACTTGCGGGTGGAATCAATAGCTTCAATCAAGTATCCTAGAAATTTTATGCTCGTTTTCAAAAATTAGGTGTAAAGGAGCTACTGGCCGGGGCACAAATCTTAGTCTCACCAGGGCCTGCAAGTTACAAGACATTTATTAATTTGCTAGGATGGTGGGCTTAGAAGGGGGAAGGAAGTGCTTCAAAAAAATCATACCTCGTACTACTTTTACGGGGTATGAAATACATTCACACAAAGCCGGGCTTGTTCACACAGCCAACGGGCCGAAGCTTCGAACCATACACACTGCCGGGATTGTTCAAACAGGCGACGGGCCGAAGCCTCGTACCATTACACGCCACGCTAGGTTAGGGAAGGGGGCTCTGTAGAACATAGGTTAGCCGCGTTACTCGAGATTAACGTTAATTTTCGATACAAAGAACTAGCGTGCTTCATTACAAACATTTATTTATTCATTCATTTCACATTCGCTAGCTATTGTACACTACCCTGTTCTACTTCATTATGCAAAGGCACTGCCGCACCGCCTGGAGCCCTAGCACTCCGCTGTCTCTTGCTTCGCCTTCTTCATCATGCGTCTACTCACGCTGATGCTCGAAAAGCCGCGCGCTTGCCTCGGTCGCTTAACTTCGCCACGAGCTTTCGCAACTTCGCCTCTGAGCTTTCGCTCTTCGCCGCCGAATTGAAGTTGCTCTCTCGAAGACGGTGTTGAGCAACCGATCAGCCGTACACGGTTGATGCGGCGGCCGACGGTTAAATTGAAACATAATTCAAGCTGGACTCATTGCCCTTAACTAACTTCAATACTTCGGCACCTTGCCTATATTATTCTTATTATCAATACAACGCTTAAATAGTTTACAATGCTTATATCCTATAACTATGATTATGATTTCTGTGGGGGCTACTTTAGTGGCCGCCTCACACTGGAACCTACTTTTATACCGATCGTTGCAATGGCAGCTAAATAATATGGTGGTCTGATGATGAGATTTTGCATACATGTAGGAGTTATAGTAATACCTAAACATGTGGGGGTATAGTAAGAATTTAAAATGCCGAATATTAGGCCAGGAGAGTAAGAAGATTTTAAATAATTTATAGCTGAAAGAGAGAGGAATAGGAAATAATAAGAGCAGGTATAGTACCAGAGGATGTAATATTCTAAGCCAAGTCAGTACTCGAACCAGACATATTAAACTTTTTAAAATATTTAGATTTTATATATTTTAGGTTTGATAGTCTGGGAGTACATCATGGTGGCTTTAAAGAAGCAGTCCAAGGGAATACAAACATCTAAGAGGGAGTTCAGGGTGTTTTAAAAAAAATTAATAGCAGTATTCATATCAACCGAGTCATATAAAAAGACCAATCGGTTGCATGAATACGTTGATTAAGTAAGGAATAGTTTCCTTTGCGAAAGCAACGGTTGGGCTTCATGGTAGCTGATGAATGAGAAATAAGAGGATTGCAATTTAACATTGCAACCTCTAAAGAAGGATGATATACATCCTCTGGAAGAGATAAAGGAGGGGACCCAGACACATTAGCAGTAAAGTAAACGTTAACAAATACAAGATCAAGTGTTCTATTAAAATGATTAGAAATTGAATTGATTTGAAATAAGGAAAGGTCTAGCATGCAATCTAAAGTCATGCTGAACTGAGGGTACTTGATTATTTTCCTGACCAAACCAAACCTAGCCGTGGCCTCGTACCAACTACACTATCCAGACACTATCAGGCCGTGGCCTCGTACCAACTACACTATCCAGACACTCTATCGGGCCGTGGCCTCGTACCACCGCTCTATCGAAACACCAACCGGTAATGCCCACCCCGGAGCCACAATCTCGTACCACATGCCCCTTGTTCGAGGTTAGGTCGAACACCGGTTAGTTCCGATGTTAAGGTAAGCCGGGTTACCAAAAAATAGAGAATTATCCAGTTCCTTCTTGGTAATTATAACGTAGGTACTTTATTCACTTTTATTAATTACTACTTCATAGTAATTCCTGAGCTAAGCCCTGCCGCACTGTTTTCTGGAGCCCTAGCGCTCCGCTATACCATCTATGATCTTTTTCTTGCCGCACGACGCACGTCTACTCACCCTTAGTGTTCGTTCCAAAGTCCCGGCACGCTCGCCGGCGAGCCATGCGCTTGCCTCGGCTGCTCAACTTCGCCGCGAGCTTTCGCAACTTCGCCTCGGAGCTTTCGCTCTTCGCCGCCGAATTGAAGTTACGCTCTCAAAGACTGTGTTGAGCAACCGATCGACAACGCACGGTTGCAGCGGCGACCGGCGGTTAAATTCAAACTCACTCTTGTTTAGTTAAATTAATTATAATATTCGCGGCTCCTTGCCTCTTTACTCCTAATATTGAATTGCTTATAGTATTGGTGGCTCCTTGCCTCTTACTTCGCTAAGATCTTAACCTAATACAATTAATACTTATAAACTAAAGAAAAATTAATGCGTTGTCCTGCCAGAGGCTCCTTGCCGTGATTTGGCCAAAGGGATGACGGCTGCTTGCCGTGAAAAACTGTGGGATGGCTGATCTCATTAGCCGCCTCACACGTCCCCTCACTTCGAACAGGTGACGGTCACGTCGCCTCTCGCGTTCAAAGTAACGCTGTAGACGCTCTCCCCATCGGACACGTGGAATCGAGTGCGTCGGCATCGGAACCGGCGGATTCGCGCCTCTCTCGCGATCAGTTCCACTACGCCCGACGACAACGGTGTTCCACGAGGAAACACCTTCCAGCCCGAGGGGGTGGAAACGGGCACAGGTTTCTTGACGGGGCTCTCCGGCTTTACCCCAACGTCAGCACTGTGGGCGATCGCCTCGACCTCGGTGTCGGGTTTCTTGGGAAGGCTCTCCGGTGTGATCCTCACGTCGGCTCTGCGGGCGACCGTGTCGACCTCGGTGTCGGGTTCCTCCTCTAGCACTGAGTCCAGGCTAGTATCCCACCCGTCGATGCCGTCGAAAAGGTCCACTATGTCGTCCCACAACTCGCTCTCCGTGGGAGTCTTTAGAGCCATGGGGGAGGAATCCTGGGTTGGACTCGAAAGCTTGGTTGACGAAGCTGTCACCACCGCGTCCTCTTCCTCGGACCACACTTCACCCCGGCCCTCCTGGCGAATAGTGAAAGAGCCTTCTAGGGACGGCGCCTTGCCTTCTTGGCCGAACCAGGCGTCTTCCAGCTCCCGCCGGACGATGGTGTCAGGTGTCTCGGCGCGGACAATGGGTACGAGCGCGGGCATCTCGTCCTCGTGGTCGAAACGCTCATCTTCCGACCACTTTCTAAAGATTACGTCGGACGCCTCGGCGCGGGCTGTGGACACGGGCGAGTTCCCCGCATCCTTGCTGACGGCGCTCTTCCACGACCATCTGGCAGACCGCAATCGGTATCGGCCAGGGCTCGGGATGCTCTCCTCGAGAAGCGATCTCGCAGCGGCGGTTATCCTTCCCGAGCTGGGAAGGACCCTTCTGGCGCTCGCGGGGCGAACGCGGCACGCGCCGCTGCGATCCTCCGGGCTTCTCGGCCTCCGTACGAAGCCTCTTCGTGGCTGACGAGGATGCTCCCTCGGGACTGGGTCGGCGTTGGCCTCCACTCCGGCGACGCTGGCCCCGGGCGGCTCTCCGTCGGCGATGGCGGATGCGTCGGCGCTTTCCGCCTGGGCCTTCTTCGGCACTCCCCCAACTCGCGCTTTGCAAGGTTAGGGCGGCGTTTGTCGGCTTCTACGGGGACTTTTGGTAGGTAGCGCACCGTTATCCGGGGAAACTGGCTGGCCGGGTCTACCTCCAGACGGTGGGTGGCGAAGCGGCGACGGAATGCCGTCCTCCTTGTCTTCTGTTGACGGGATCCTTTCCGCTAAGGGTTCTGGATCGCGGCTCGGCGGGTCTGCTTCCCAGCCGTCTGCTCGGACTCCGCTCGGCGCCTCCGTCGGTGGCGACTCCGTGTCTCCGGCCGACGGGGAGATATCTTCTCCTACCGCCTCTACTGCCCCGACGTCCTGCACTGGGGGTGTGTGCTCCTCCCTTTCGAGCGGTACGGACTTTTCCTTGTCCATCTCGCCGGCCGCGGTTGGGGTTGTCGGTCCTGATGACTGGGCCGAGTGGGATGCGAGGGGCGGAGACTTGGGCTCTTCCGTGTACGGTGGCGAGTTCCGGGCGAATGGCGCCTCCACGAACATTGTCGTGACCTCGACTGCCATTAGCAAGACCATCCCGTCTAGCCTCTCCATGATGTTGGTCCGCCATGAGTATAGTGTATGGCGGAACTGGCGAGGCGGCCCTTCTTGCCGTTCTCTATGATAGTACTCACGCCCCCGACGGGGGTCGCGCGGGCGGCCTCCGGCTCCCGGCCCGGGGAAAGGCTCGGTGTCCCCGCTGCTGACGTCTTCGTCTGATGATATGTTGATAATCTCGGTTTCCATCTGAAAATTCAGCTTATTGGTTAACTTACTCATTACTTATTTGTTAATGCCCTATCCTCTCAGTGCGGCTCACATTTTACTATGCCTATTCTCATTTATGTTGTTAGTGTTAGTCTTATCTAAACTTAATTATAATAGTTTCGCTGGGCGACGGGTGTTGCTCTCATCCTTCGCTTACTCGTGGGCATTTACGTGCCCTGGATCCTCGTCTTCTTCATCGCTCGTCGTCTTTTGGTAGAATGGTTTCAACTGTGAGATGTTGGCCACCCTCTTCTTGCGCTCGCCTGATTTCACCAGCCGTACAATATTGGTGGATATGAATTTGACAACCCTGTACGGGCCGTCAATTTTGGGTGCCAACTTTGCGGCGAAACCTTCGGCTGCGTTGGACAACTGGTGCTGCCTCAACAAGACCATCGAACCCAGCGAAGGCCGCCACTCTCGTCTTCGCAGATTGTAATACCGGCCCTGGTCCTTTGATGCGCGCTGGTGGTTGCTGTGGACGATATCAAAAATTTCTTTTAGCCTATCCGCCTTTGTCCTAGGGTCGAGCGCTCTAGTTGCGGACCCCGGAGTTACCTGATCGTACAGAGCTGCGGTTAACCGCGGTTCCCTGCCCTGCATCAGGAAAGCGGGACTAAAGCCCGTTGAATCTGCCACGCTCGTGTTGACCGCCAGCGAGATCTCGGGCAAGAGTCCCATGAACTCTGGTGACCCTCAATAAATTGCGCTATCATGGTCTTTACAGTCCTGTTAGTCCTCTCAGTGGGATTCTCTTGCGGACAGTACGGGGCGGTATACTGGATCTCTACACCCAGGGACCCCAAAAATGACTTGAAGCTCCGGCTCGTAAATTGTCCCCCGTTGTCGCACACAAACTTTCTAGGCACCCCGAACCTACTTAGAATCCTCTCTCGAAACGCAGTCTGCAGGTGTGCTGCCGTGGCTCTTCTGAGAGGGACCAACTCCACCCACTTCGAGAAAGCGTCATGGAACACCAATAGCATCGTGTTTCCATGTCTCGACCGTGGAAGGGGTCCGACGAAGTCCGCGCAAAGTACCGCCATCGGCTCTGCCACCTGCCTCGTCAGCATGCGACCAGCCGGTTTGAGTTGCTCACTCTTGAATTTTTGGCAGACTTCGCAACATCTCACGTATCTGGCGGCATCGCGGAACATACCCGGCCAGTAGTACCGCTGGGCTAACCTCGCCACCGTTTTTCTGACACCTTGATGTCCGGCCGTGGGAGCATCATGACATTCCCGCAGTACCCTCTGGCGTTGACCACTGCCTACGCATAGTTTCCAGGGGATGTAGTCCTCATCGTCTATCCGGTGACCCAAATGCCTATATAGCTGTCCGTTTTCCTCGGTGAAATCCGGGAACTTGGCTGGCTCTTCGGCGATTCTGGCACGCATACTCGCGACCCATTTGCAGGGGGCCTTGGCCACCACTGCTTGCTGACAGGTCTCTAGAGGATGCCTCGACAGCGCATCGGCCACGACGTTGAGCTTCCCTCGACGATAATGGACGTCAAATTGGAACTGTTGCAGTTCTAACGCCCATCGCGCGATTCTTCCGGACGGACTCTCGATCGAGTTGAGCCACTTGAGTGCTAGATGGTCAGTTATCACGTCGAACCGGTACCCTTCTAAGTAGCAGCGCAACTTCCGGATCGACCACACGATTGCCAGGCACTCTTTCTCAGTGGCGGAATAGTTCACCTCGGCCTTCAGCAACTTCCGGCTCGCGTACGCTATCACTCGCTCCTCTCCCTCTATCGTCTGCGTCAGCACTGCACCGAGGCCATACTCACTCGCGTCAGTCTGCAAGACGAACTTGACGGAAAAGTCAGGGCAAGCCAACACAGGGGCAGTCGTCAAGCTATCCTTCAATTGACGCAATGCCTCCTCCTGTTCTTGCTCCCATGCCCATTTCCGCCCCTTCTTTAAGAGCGCTGTGAGTAGCTGTACTTGAGTCGCGAAATTTGGTACGAAGCGCCTGTACCATGACGCCATCCCGAGACACTGCCGCAGTTCTTTGCAATTTATCGGGGCCCTCAGGTTTCGTATCGCCTCCACTTTCTCCGGATCGGTCCGTATTCCTTCCCCGCAAATTACATGTCCTAGGTAGACTAACCTCTCCCGGAAGAAGCTGCATTTTTTCCTATTTAACCTGAGATTGGCCGCCCTTAGCCGGCGGAATACCTCCCTCAAATTCTCTACATGCTGTGTTTTCGTTGCTCCTATTACCACGATGTCGTCTAAGTAGGCGAACGCATGAGGCTCCATATGCAGCCCTATTACCGTATCCAAGGCGCGCTGAAATGTCGCACACGCCGAGTGTAAGCCAAATGGCATCGCCCGCCATTGGAAAAGACCTCTTCCAGGGACTGTGAACGCCGTACATTCTCGACTATCGGCTGCCATCGGTATCTGCCAGTACCCGTGCTTCAAATCCAGAGTGGAGATGAACCCGGCGTGGCGCAACCGCTCCAGGATGTGGTTGATACGAGGCACCGGATAAGCGTCCGGAATGGAATGCGCGTTGAGTTGTCGGTAGTCAATGCACATACGCCACTCGCCAGTCTTCTTCTTAACTAAGACGATCGGGGCGCTGTGCGGACTACGCGACGGCTCGTTGGCATTTGCCCGGACCAACTCATCCACTTCCTCGTCGATCACCCTCTGCATGGCCGGATTCTTGGGGTAGTACCTCTGTTTCAATGGCTTGTCATCCTTCAGCCGGATTCGGTGCTCCGCGATGTGCGAGATTCCCTGCAGCCCCTCGAAGAGAGCCAGCTCTGACTCCAGGAACTCCCTCAGTTCTGGGTCCAGATCCGCTGGCCACTCCGCCTCTTCGATGCCATTCTCGCCCCCTTCTGGTACCATTTCGACTCCAGACAGAACTCCGTGGCCGCTCGATTCTGGCAATCGCTCCTGGCCCTCTATGTCCGTGTGGATTCTGGTCATAGTTCCTACTCCGTCCTTTCTCTGGCACGTTCCCGCCGTGCCGCTTCCGTAGCCATCAGACGTCTGCCTCTGCAGCTCTATACGCCACCTCTTGGGTTCTCCAGGCTGTCGACTTGAGCCGACTTTACTCCCCTTTTCCTGACCTTTTCTGTCGGGGGCCGAGCAGGTACTCCCTTTTCATGACTTGGGAGGCCTGCCTCCGGCTCCCTCTGTAGCCGAGCAGGTGCTCCCCTGTCATGATTTGGGAGGCCTTCCTCCGGCTCCCTCTGTAGCCGAGCAGGTGCTCCCCTATCATGACTTGGGAGGCCTTCCTGCGGCTCCCTCTGTAGCCGAGCAGGTGCTCCCTTTTCATGCCTTGGGAGGCCTTCCTCCGGCTCCCTCTGTAGCCGCGCAGGTGCTGTTTTTCATGCCTTGGGGGGCCTTCCTCCGACTCCTCGCTCGTTCCTGGCTTCCCGCCCGGTGTCGTCACTGCTTCTAGGACCAGTTCCGCCTCGCCGCAGCGTGTTGTGGTACCCATCGCACCCAAGAAATCCATACCCAGGATCACGTGATCCAGCATTGAGGGCATGGTGAGCATCGACATGCTGATCGTTTTTCCCCCTAAGCTGACGTCTACTCTCAAAGCTTTTCCCACCTCTAGGGTGGATCCATCTGCCAGGCGGATGCGTGCCTGTATTTCCTCCGCTCTTCCCCGAATCGTCCACTTGCGTACGCAGTCTTCACTCATGAAACTACGAGTGGCTCCGGTATCGATTGTGGCGGGCATCGTTCGTCCGCCAATCTCTACCGTAGCGACGATCCGGCCACCGTCCACCTTCAGTGGGTGTCCTACTACTACTGCGTTCCGTGTGTATCGGCGCCTACCCGATCCTGGCCCGGGTGACGCCGTTGCCCGTTTCCCGCCTCTGCGCGGCGGCAACACTCCCGACTACTCCTGCCCCGGCTTCCACATACCCAGCAAAATAAAACGGGGGCATTGGGACATTCCCTGGCGAAGTGCCCCTCCTGTGCACACCTACCTTGGGTCATCATCCGATGGGCCAGCTCCGCGTGAGTTGCAGCGGGTGGGACGGAGACCCTGTTGTCCACAACGGTCGTTCCGGATCCGCTGGGAGCAGACCGGAATGGATTGAGATGTCCTGGGGACTGTGCCGTCCTTGCCCACTCTGCATTATTCGAATTCGAGGCACCCGGGCCCATGGGTTGGCTGCCTGAGTACTCCGCCCTCTGCCTCACGACGGTCTCGTATTCTACGGCCAGTTGAGTTGGCTGGGATAGGGTAGAGAAGTCTTGCCGTCGCACATAAAGCCTGTATTCCGGAGCAGCGTTCTCGTAGATCCGGTGCAGCTCTTGTGCCGGCTCGTATCTAGCGTGGTGCATAAGAGCCCTCAGCTCTATCAAATATTCTTTGAACGCTTCGCCTACGCGCTGCCTCTGGGATCGGATCTCGTCCTCAAGCCTCTCGAAGTAACGAGGGGGTAAAAAAAACTCCAGGAAATCCCTCCTAAACACGGCCCACGGCACATCCCTTAGCCCACTGCTCAGAAACCAACGAGCAGCCCTATCGCAGAACACTTCGCTCATTGCCCTGGGCATACGGTCGAGGGCAATACCATAGGTGATGGCGCGCTCCTCGAGGTCCTCTAAGAACCCAAGGGGGTCGGAGCGGCCATCATACCTCATGCCCCACTACCGAACTTGCTCCGGGACATTGGGAAGTGGCCTCGCCTCCGGTTGATGGTATGGTCTAGTGTGGTAGAGATTACCACCCGGTTCGACAGGGGACCGCCCTACCTCTGCGTTGACCGCAGTTGTTCGGCGTTCTTCAATTTCCCTGAGAGCAGGAACTGCCTCCACGCTCGAGACGGTCAAACTAGGGGTGGGCGCCTGCAAACGCCCGTACAAGTGGGAGCTTCTGAGGTCAGGTTCCGACTTTTGACGTGGCCGTCCACCAAAGTCGGGTTGGACGCCCCATGATGGCGGCTCAAGAGTTTTGGCGTACTGAGATTCCAGCTGGGCAAGCCGAGCCCAAATCTCAGTCGGATGACCGCCATCCTGCACGAAGGTGGACAGCCGCTTACGTAGCTCCTCCACGCGCCCCTCCTTTTCCAGCCCAAACTCCTGAGCGATCGCCACTAACTCCTCTTTGCGTCGCTGGTGAATCCACGGACGCCTACCCCCGGGTTTTGGCACTCACCTGCCTCCATCCTTTATTATATACTTCCTTGCTAGCCGACGTCGCTGTTTCCCTCTCTTCCTGTTTGAGGGGTTCCGTCGGTCCCTTTATTATTTCTCTCCTTTTTTTTTTTTTTTTTTGTGGTGTTGGTGTCTTTTCACCATTACGCCGATCTTACTCAGCCACTTTTGTTCTTTTTAGTTTTCTTCCTTTTTGTTTTTTTTTTTTTGCCTTAATATCTTCCACCAAACAAAAATACAAAAAAATTCAACAAAATATTTTCCCTTTTTTATTTTTTTTTTTCCTGTTTTCTTTTGTTTTAAAAAAAAAACTCAACAAAAGGTACTTAAATTTTTTTTCTTTTCCCTTTTTTACTTTTAGGCCGTTCCTCACTTGGTGTATTTCTCACTGTGTATTTCTGTATTTCTTTATTTTTTTTGTTTAATTAATATTAATTATAAAAGAAAATTTTATTATTATCCACTTATTTTGTTTAACTAATTTTATTTATAAAAGAAAATTTTATTATTATCCACTTATTTTTATTTATCTTCCGCCACCCTTTCTTTGTTTGGCACTTGTTCTGCTCTTATTGTTCACTTCCTTCGCAGTCAAACTTGAAATGCGACCATCCTCACTGCCCTCGACAACTGTACTGACGAATTCAACTTACGCCTTAACGGTCCTTCGACGCCGACGTCGACTGCGCCGCGCGTTTGGGCACCCGTGTGCGAGCGTAATCTCGACGTCACCCGTCTGGCGCGCGCGCTGTACTTTTACGACCGTCCGTTATGTTTTCGTCTCTTTACTTTGCGTGCTGGATATTCCTGCTAGCATTATCGTCACTAACAAGCTGCACGTGTTTATTTTCTGCCTCTGCCTACCACAGGGTATAGAAATGTTCGCTGGGGTATACTGGACTGCTTAATACCCTGTTTATATTTCGCACATACATGATATTCTCGTTCTCTTGCTCTCCGCTAGGTTACTTTCCCTCTAGGGTATACCCGACTAAAAATACCCTATATTTTTTTATTTTTGGAAATACCTATTCGGGCATGTTTGCGGGCTTTAATCCGCCGACATGCCACACCCCTAAACGCCTCTTTGTCCCTGCTCGGGCGCCACTTGTAAGGAAGCTATTGGCCGGGGTATAACTCTCAGTCTTACCAGGTCTAGCGAGTCACAAGATATTTATAATTTCGCTGGGAGAGAGGGCTTAAGGGGGGGGAAGGGGGGGGGGGGTGGGTATCCTGACCAAACCAAACCTAGCTTTATCTCTACACGCCTGCACCATCGGGCCGTGGCTTCGTACCAACTAAGCTAGCGGGCCGTGGCCTCGCACCAACTACGCTAGCGGGCCGTGGCCCCGCACCAACTCCACTACCCAGACACTCTATCGGGCCGTGGCCTCGTACCACTACTCTATCGGGCCGTGGCCTCGTACCAACTACACTATCCAGACACTCTATCGGGCCGTGGCCTCGTACCAACTACACTATCCAGACACTCTATCGGGCCGTGGCCTCGTACCGCTACTCTATCGGGCCGTGGCCTCGCACCAACTCCACTAACGGGCCGTGGCCTCGCACCAACTCCACTACCTAAACATTATCGGGCCGTGGCCTCGTACCACCGCTCTATCGAAACACCAACCGGTAATGCCCACCCCGGAGCCACAATCTCGTACCACAGGCCCCTTGTTCGAGGTTAGGTC
The DNA here is from genome assembly GCF_035044405.1 of Drosophila montana. Taxonomy (NCBI): domain Eukaryota; kingdom Metazoa; phylum Arthropoda; class Insecta; order Diptera; family Drosophilidae; genus Drosophila; species Drosophila montana. The sequence continues at coordinate 21,403 of NW_026997251.1, forward strand.
GAACACCGGTTAGTTCCGATGTTAAGGTAAGCCGGGTTACCAAAAAAATAGAGAATTATCCAGTTCCTTCTTGGTAATTATAACGTAGATACTTTATTCACTTTTATTAACTACTTTATGGTAATTCCTGAGCTAAACCCTGCCGCACTGTTTTCTGGAGCCCTAGCGCTCCGCTATACCATCTATTATCTTTTTCTTGCCGCACGACGCACGTCTACTCACCCTTAGTGTTCGTTCCAAAGTCCCAGCACGCTCGCCGGCGAGCCATGCGCTTGCCTCGCCTGCTCAACTTCGCCGCGAGCTTTCGCAAATTCGCCTCGGAGCTTTCGCTCTTCGCCGCCGAATTGAAGTTGCGCTCTCAAAGACGGTGTTGAGCAACCGATCGACAACGCACGGTTGCAGCGGCGGCCGGCGGTTAAATTCAAACTCACTCTTGTTTAGTTAAATTAATTATAATATTCGCGGCTCCTTGCCTCTTTACTCCTAATATTGAATTGCTTATAGTATTGGTGGCTCCTTGCCTCTTACTTCGCTAAGATCTTAACCTAATACAATAATTACTTATAAACTAAAGAAAAATTAATGCGTAGTCCTGCCAGCGGCTCCTTGCCGTGATTTGGCCAAAGGGATGACGGCTCCTTGCCGTGAAAAACTGTGGGGTGGCTGATCTCATTAGCCGCCTCACAGCTTTTAATACAACTTAATTTCGAACGATCGTTCCTATGGCAGCTATATGATATATCGGTCCGATCTTAATAGGATTTTGTATATATATGAGGAGCGCAGTGAAACAAATAAATGCAGAGTTTGGTTAAGATATCGTGAAAAACAAATTTTTTATACAATAACTTAATTTTCGACCGATCGTTCCTATGGCAGTTATATTATATAGTGGTCCGATCTTAATAGGATTTTGCATATATATGAGAAGCATATTAAAAAAAATATATGCCGAGCTTGGTTAAGATATCGTGAAAAACAATCAAATTTTTCATACAATAACTTAATTTTCGACCGATCGTTCCTATGGCAGCTATATGACATAGTGGTAAGATCTTAATAGGATTTTGCATATATATGAGGAGCATATTTAAACAAATAAATGCCGAGGTTGGTGAAGATTTCGTGAAAAACAAAAATGTTTTTCATACAAGAACCTAAGTTTCGACCGATCGTTCCTATGGCAGCTATATGATATAGTGGTCCGATCCAGCTGGTTTTGACATATGAGCTGCGTGCAACAGAAAGAGGGAATTCTGCAAAGTTTCATAAAGATACCTTTAAAACTGAGAGACTAGTTCGTATAGAAAAACAGACGGACAGACGGACATGGCTATATTGACTCGTCTGTTGATACTGATCAAGAATATATATACTTTATGGGGTCGGAGATGTCTCCTTCTATGCGTTACAAATTTCACGACAAAATTATAATACCCAAGGGTATAAAATGAAACGATCTTGACGCCGAAGTCGTCTTCGAAGCGCGTCTGTACAGCCGTGTGCAAGCGTGGCTTCGACGTCGCTTGGGAGCGAAGTGGATAATGAAGATAGGCAGTAAAGGAGAATCGGAGATAAATGGAATGAGAAAAGCCTTCGGACGTCTGTTCAAGTGGAATAAGTAAAGCCTTCGATCGTCTGTGTTCTTTGGATGTCTTTTTATTCTGAGCCGCCTCCAAAGCGGACAGTGGTATATATCAAAGCTTAAGACTATTGTATATAATATATTTGTTGCTCTAAATGTTAATATAAAAATGCAAAGTTGTTGCTCTTTATATGTTCTGTAAATAAAGTTGCAGCATTGCTGTAATAAACGCCATAAACGCCTCCGTGCCCCTGCTCTGGCGCCACTTGTAATGAAGCTACTGGCCGGGGTACAAATCTCAGTCTGTCCAGGGCCAGCAAGTTACTAGACATTTATTATTTTGCTAGGATGGTGGGCTTAGAAGGGGGAAGGAAGTGCTTCAAAAAAATCATACCTCGTACTACTTTTACGGGGTATGAAATACATTCACACAAAGCCGGGCTTGTTCACACAGCCAACGGGCCGAAGCTTCGAACCATACACACAGCCGGGATTGTTCACACAGGCGACGGGACGAAGCCTCGTACCATTACACGCCACACTAGGTTAGGGAAGGGGGCTATGTAGAACATAGGTTAGCCGCGTTACTCGAGATTAACGTTAATTTTCAATACAAAGAACTAGCGTGCTTCATTACAAACATTTATTTATTCATTCATTTCACATTCGCTAGCTATTGTACACTACCCTGTTCTACTTCATTATGCAAAGGCACTGCCGCACCGCCTGGAGCCCTAGCACTCCGCTGTCTCTTGCTTCGCCTTCTTCATCATGCGTCTACTCACGCTGATGCTCGAAAAGCCGCGCGCTTGCCTCGGTCGCTTAACTTCGCCACGAGCTTTCGCAACTTCGCCTCTGAGCTTTCGCTCTTCGCCGCCGAATTGAAGTTGCTCTCTCGAAGACGGTGTTGAGCAACCGATCAGCCGTACACGGTTGATGCGGCGGCCGACGGTTAAATTGAAACATAATTCAAGCTGGACTCCTTGCCCTTAACTAACTTCAATACATCGGCACCTTGCCTATATTATTCTTATTATCAATACAACGCTTAAATAGTTTACAATGCTTATATCCTATAACTATGATTATGATTTCTGTGGGGGCTACTTTAGTGGCCGCCTCACACTGGAACCTACTTTTATACCGATCGTTGCAATGGCAGCTAAATAATATGGTGGTCTGATGATGAGATTTTGCATACATGTAGGAGTTATAGTAATACCTAAACATGTGGGGGTATAGTAAGAATTTAAAATGCCGAATATTAGGCCAGGAGAGTAAGAAGATTTTAAATAATTTATAGCTGAAAGAGAGAGGAATAGGAAATAATAAGAGCAGGTATAGTACCAGAGGATGTAATATTCTAAGCCAAGTCAGTACTCGAACCAGACATATTAAACTTTTTAAAATATTTAGATTTTATATATTTTAGGTTTGATAGTCTGGGAGTACATCATGGTGGCTTTAAAGAAGCAGTCCAAGGGAATACAAACATCTAAGAGGGAGTTCAGGGTGTTTTAAAAAAAATTAATAGCAGTATTCATATTAACCGAGTCATATAAAAAGACCAATCGGTTGCATGAATACGTTGATTAAGTAAGGAATAGTTTCCTTTGCGAAAGCAACGGTTGGGCTTCATGGTAGCTGATGAATGAGAAATAAGAGGATTGCAATTTAACATTGCAACCTCTAAAGAAGGATGATATACATCCTCTGGAAGAGATAAAGGAGGGGACCCAGACACATTAGCAGTAAAGTAAACGTTAACAAATACAAGATCAAGTGTTCTATTAAAATGATTAGAAATTGAATTGATTTGAAATAAGGAAAGGTCTAGCATGCAATCTAAAGTCATGCTGAACTGAGGGTACTTGATTATTTTCCTGACCAAACCAAACCTAGCTTTATCTCTACACGCCTGCACCATCGGGCCGTGGCCTCGTACCAACTAAGCTAGCGGGCCGTGGCCTCGTGCCACCACTCTATCGGGCCGTGGCCTCGTACCAACTACACTATCCAGACACTATCAGGCCGTGGCCTCGTACCAACTACACTATCCAGACACTCTATCGGGCCGTGGCCTCGTACCGCTACTCTATCGGGCCGTGGCCTCGCACCAACTCCACTAACGGGCCGTGGCCTCGCACCAACTCCACTACCTAAACACTCTATCGGGCCGTGGCCTCGTACCACCGCTCTATCGAAACACCAACCGGTAATGCCCACCCCGGAGCCACAATCTCGTACCACAGGCCCCTTGTTCGAGGTTAGGTCGAACACCGGTTAGTTCCGATGTTAAGGTAAGCCGGGTTACCAAAAAATAGAGAATTATCCAGTTCCTTCTTGGTAATTATAACGTAGGTACTTTATTCACTTTTATTAACTACTTTATGGTAATTCCTGAGCTAAACCCTGCCGCACTGTTTTCTGGAGCCCTAGCGCTCCGCTATACCATCTATTATCTTTTTCTTGCCGCACGACGCACGTCTACTCACCCTTAGTGTTCGTTACAAAGTCCCAGCACGCTCGCCGGCGAGCCATGCGCTTGCCTCGGCTGCTCAACTTCGCCGCGAGCTTTCGCAACTTCGCCTCGGAGCTTTCGCTCTTCGCCGCCGAATTGAAGTTGCGCTCTCAAAGACGGTGTTGAGCAACCGATCGACAACGCACGGTTGCAGCGGCGGCCGGCGGTTAAATTCAAACTCACTCTTGTTTAGTTAAATTAATTATAATATTCGCGGCTCCTTGCCTCTTTACTCCTAATATTGAATTGCTTATAGTATTGGTGGCTCCTTGCCTCTTACTTCGCTAAGATCTTAACCTAATACAATAATTACTTATAAACTAAAGAAAAATTAATGCGTAGTCCTGCCAGCGGCTCCTTGCCGTGATTTGGCCAAAGGGATGACGGCTCCTTGCCGTGAAAAACTGTGGGGTGGCTGATCTCATTAGCCGCCTCACAGCTTTTAATACAACTTAATATCGAACGATCGTTCCTATGGCAGCTATATGATATATCGGTCCGATCTTAATAGGATTTTGTATATATATGAGGAGCGCAGTGAAACAAATAAGTGCAGAGTTTGGTTAAGATATCGTGAAAAACAAATTTTTTATACAATAACTTAATTTTCGACCGATCGTTCCTATGGCAGTTATATTATATAGTGGTCCGATCTTAATAGGATTTTGCATATATATGAGAAGCATATTAAAAAAAATATATGCCGAGCTTGGTTAAGATATCGTGAAAAACAATCAAATTTTTCATACAATAACTTAATTTTCGACCGATCGTTCCTATGGCAGCTATATGACATAGTGGTAAGATCTTAATAGGATTTTGCATATATATGAGGAGCATATTTAAACAAATAAATGCCGAGGTTGGTGAAGATTTCGTGAAAAACAAAAATGTTTTTCATACAAGAACCTAAGTTTCGACCGATCGTTCCTATGGCAGCTATATGATATAGTGGTCCGATCCAGCTGGTTTTGACATATGAGCTGCGTGCAACAGAAAGAGGGAATTCTGCAAAGTTTCATAAAGATACCTTTAAAACTGAGAGACTAGTTCGTATAGAAAAACAGACGGACAGACGGACATGGCTATATTGACTCGTCTGTTGATACTGATCAAGAATATATATACTTTATGGGGTCGGAGATGTCTCCTTCTATGCGTTACAAATTTCACGACAAAATTATAATACCCAAGGGTATAAAATGAAACGATCTTGACGCCGAAGTCGTCTTCGAAGCGCGTCTGTACACCCGTGTGCAAGCGTGGCTTCGACGTCGCTTGGGAGCGAAGTGGATAATGAAGATAGGCAGTAAAGGAGAATCGGAGATAAATGGAATGAGAAAAGCCTTCGGACGTCTGTTCATGTGGAATAAGTAAAGCCTTCGATCGTCTGTGTTCTTTGGATGTCTTTTTATTCTGAGCCGCCTCCAAAGCGGACAGTGGTATATATCAAAGCTTAAGACTATTGTATATAATATATTTGTTGCTCTAAATGTTAATATAAAAATGCAAAGTTGTTGCTCTTTATATGTTCTGTAAATAAAGTTGCAGCATTGCTGTAATAAACGCCATAAACGCCTCCGTGCCCCTGCTCGGGCGCCACTTGTAATGAAGCTACTGGCCGGGGTACAAATCTCAGTCTGTCCAGGGCCAGCAAGTTACTAGACATTTATTAATTTGCTAGGATGGTGGGCTTAGAAGGGGGAAGGAAGTGCTTCAAAAAAATCATACCTCGTACTACTTTTACGGGGTATGAAATACATTCACACAAAGCCGGGCTTGTTCACACAGCCAACGGGCCGAAGCCTCGAACCATATACACAGCCGGGATTGTTCACACAGGCGACGGGACGAAGCCTCGTACCATTACACGCCACACTAGGTTAGGGAAGGGGGCTATGTAGAACATAGGTTAGCCGCGTTACTCGAGATTAACGTTAATTTTCAATACAAAGAACTAGCGTGCTTCATTACAAACATTTATTTATTCATTCATTTCACATTCGCTAGCTATTGTACACTACCCTGTTCTACTTCATTATGCAAAGGCACTGCCGCACCGCCTGGAGCCCTAGCACTCCGCTGTCTCTTGCTTCGCCTTCTTCATCATGCGTCTACTCACGCTGATGCTCGAAAAGCCGCGCGCTTGCCTCGGTCGCTTAACTTCGCCACGAGCTTTCGCAACTTCGCCTCTGAGCTTTCGCTCTTCGCCGCCGAATTGAAGTTGCTCTCTCGAAGACGGTGTTGAGCAACCGATCAGCCGTACACGGTTGATGCGGCGGCCGACGGTTAAATTGAAACATAATTCAAGCTGGACTCCTTGCCCTTAACTAACTTCAATACTTCGGCACCTTGCCTATATTATTCTTATTATCAATACAACGCTTAAATAGTTTACAATGCTTATATCCTATAACTATGATTATGATTTCTGTGGGGGCTACTTTAGTGGCCGCCTCACACTGGAACCTACTTTTATACCGATCGTTGCAATGGCAGCTAAATAATATGGTGGTCTGATGATGAGATTTTGCATACATGTAGGAGTTATAGTAATACCTAAACATGTGGGGGTATAGTAAGAATTTAAAATGCCGAATATTAGGCCCAGGAGAGTAAGAAGATTTTAAATAATTTATAGCTGAAAGAGAGAGGAATAGGAAATAATAAGAGCAGGTATAGTACCAGAGGATGTAATATTCTAAGCCAAGTCAGTACTCGAACCAGACATATTAAACTTTTTAAAATATTTAGATTTTATATATTTTAGGTTTGATAGTCTGGGAGTACACCATGGTGGCTTTAAAGAAGCAGTCCAAGGGAATACAAACATCTAAGAGGGAGTTCAGGGTGATTTAAAAAAAATTAATAGCAGTATTCAATATCAACCGAGTCATATAAAAAGACCAATCGGTTGCATGAATACGTTGATTAAGTAAGGAATAGTTTCCTTTGCGAAAGCAACGGTTGGGCTTCATGGTAGCTAATGAATGAGAAATAAGAGGATTTCAATTTAACATTGCAACCTCTAAAGAAGGATGATATACATCCTCTGGAAGAGATAAAGGAGGGGACCCGGACACATTAGCAGTAAAGTAAACGTTAACAAATACAAGATCAAGTGTTCTATTAAAATGATTAGAAATTGAATTGATTTGAAATAAGGAAAGTTCTAGCATGCAATCTAAAGTGATGCTGAACTGAGGGTACTTGATTATTTTCGGCAGAGAATAATGACCAAGAGGTGTTCGGCAAATTAAAATCACCCAACACAATAAATAGATTGTTACACGCACGTGTGAAGAAACTTCTTTAATACAAGTAACATGTTTCATATAAACTTGAATATCAGAAGAAGGAGGAACATAAGAGCATGTAATATAAATATACCGTGTAGGAAAATTCACCTTGACTGAGACAATCTCAGCGTCAGTAGGCGTACTAAAACAGAAAAGTTCTGACTGGAGAGTGGCTTTAACCACCTTAAATCGGCCGATCATTTCTATGCAAAATAAAATTAATCGAAAAAACCACGCTCCTATCCAAAGTTGAAGCATGCCCGAATTCAAGACCGATATCTCCAATGTCGGAAGATCCTATTGATCTCTTAGCTCTGACTCCCGGTCATTTTCTAGTCGGGGGTCCTCTACTTTCCGCCAAAGTCCATCATCAACCGCTGGCAGCGCTTGAAGGCTTTGCAACAACAGTTCCATCTCCGTTGGAAACATGAGTATCTTTTAGAATTACACAAAAGAAACAAATGGCAAACTCCAACGAGAGACCTACAACGGGACGATTTAGTCATTATTAAAGAAGATAATCTTCCAGTTAATGACTCGCGTCTGGGTCGAATCCAAACGACCTATCCTGGCGACGACCAAAGAGTCCGAGTGGTCGACGTGTTAACAGCCCGAGGTGTCTCCAAGAGACCTATCTCTAAGCAGATCCTGCTCCCGATAGAACGTAGTCTCCATTTTCCATCAAAAAGAATCTCCAGTAGAGACTAGAATCCTAGATCCACAGACCAACCATCCGTATAAAGCCGCATAATTAATGTCTATTATGTTTTTCAACCTTTTATACGTAACAGCACGATGTCTCCACGCCAACAACAAGGCCGATCCAAGAGCCGCCCGGCTGCGAAAGTGCCAAAGGTTCATGCGGTCATCTCCAGAGTTGCCAGTTGCCCAAACTGCCTAGCTCACCAACACTCCGGGGAGTCCTGTCGACGCAAGGACAAGTGCCGCAAGTGCCAGGGCGACCATCACACCCTGTTTCACCTCCAAGAAGCGCGTCGAACGCCATCGCGGTCTCCGGAGCGATCCCAGCCAATGCGCACCACCAAGGACCAAGTGCGATGCTCCGCGCCGCCTTCATCCGCTGGCTCCATCTCCCTGTCCATCTTGATGGAGCACAAAAGGACAACCGTGCTCCCGAAAGCACTAATCCAACTTTGAAACGGCAAGGCGACCCGCGACACTCGGGCGCTTTTAGACCCGTGCTGTCCGGTAAGTCTGATCGACGCATCTTTAGCAAAGGCCTCCTTGCTATCCGTCACCCGCGTCGGTACAGACAACGCTTGCTCGGCCATCATCCGTTCCAGGACCTCCATCTTCCAACGAGAGGTCATCCTGCAGGTGCTGCCTACGCTTCAAAACGTCCGATTGGCAGACGATCGCTGGATCCAGCCATAGACAGCAAGTCTGATGTTGGGCTCGGACATATATTCGGAGTTAATTTACGAAGGCGTCCTGCCGAGCAATGGCGGCGCACCATTGGGGTCGATACTGTCCGGCTCCTACGCTCACCAGTAGGAACAGAGCCACTTATTTCTCCCCTTTTTTTTTTGCAATACTGCAAGGCGGGCGGCATGTTCACACAAGAAGTGTATCTGGCCGTCGCCATCCAGCCGGTAATGTACGCCGGAACCAGAACATGAAAATTCTTATTCACCACACTTACACTAATACATTGTAACATATATTCTGAAAATATTCGACAGACGAAAAAATAACCTTCAAGTGAATAAACGTGATTTACTTATAAAAATACATTTTTTCAGAGCAGAAACGGTCCCCCAATTACTAGCAATTACCACAAGTTTACCTGGAAGCCCTACCACTACCAAATAAACCCAACTCTGTTACAATACCCAGATTTTAGCAAAAAAAATTTTATAATAACAGATGCAAGTAAGCAAGCGTTTGGAGCAGTTTTAACTCAAAACAAAAATGGACTCCAACTTCCAGTTGCATACGGATCAAGATCATTCACAAAGTGTTAAAGTAACAAGAGGACAAGAGAACAGGAATTATCAGCAATTCATTAGACATTTTAAACCATATATTTATGGGAGACATTTCACTGTCAAAACAGACCACAGACCCCTTACGTACCTATTCTCAATGGTTAACCCGGGTTCTAAACTTACATATAATTTTACTGTAGAATATCTAAAGGGCAAGTACAATTATGTAGCTGATGCGTTATCAAGAATAACCATCAAAGAACTAAAAGATATTACCAGAAATATAATGTGTCACTACTAGATATCAACGTAGACAAAAACCCTGCGCAGGAGATAAAAAAAATAGAATTGACTAAGCAATCTATAGAAAACGCTTCAAAAAAGCCGAACGTATATGAAGTCATCAACAATGACGAAGTACGTAAAGTAGTGACCTTGCAAGTAAAAAATATGTTACGTTTCTTTAAACATGGTTTAAAAATTACTGCGAGATATGATGTTAACGATTTGTAAATACAAATGGGCAATAAAATATTGAATTCATTAAGAGTAGCGCTACTCAACCCGGTGACCCTAATAGAAAAAGAAAAAGAAGCTATGTTGTCTACATATCATAATGACCCAATACAAGGAGGTCACACAGGCATAACAAAAACCTTGGACAAGGTCAAAAGACACCATTGGTCCACTACCAGGATCGGAAAAGGGCAACGAATATGCAGTTATTCTCATATGTGACTTAACTAAATATTTAGTTGCCATACCGGTTGCAAACAAAAGCGCAAATACTATCGCTAAATCTATATTTGAATCTTTTATTCAAAAATACGGTCCTATGATGATGTTCATACCGACACGGAAACAGAATATAAAACTTCAATAATTTGTTCAAATATATACCCTTTTTAACCATTTTAATGGGTTGAAAATGTGCAAGTCCTTTTTGAGGGATGACATACTTGCACATCTGATTATAATGATGAAAAATGGACAAGAGGCTATAACCTCCTTGCAAATTTGGCTTAGTCCACGCGCGAATCCTGAGGAGAAATTCTTCAGTCAGGAAACCTTCTTTGGAACCTTCCAATTTTACACGGCTTCTCTGGCTTCACCCAACTCTGCCCTGAGATTTTTGTTAGACATTGACAATTGTTGTGACGTGCAGGCTTGCTTGCAACAGAACATTTCTTTGTATTTGTAGTGCCTCTATATATAATAATTTCATAACAAACTCCGCATAACTAATATTGCTCCTGAAACACTGGTATTACTTCCTAATGTTTTTAATTAATTTCGGATTTTCTAGAATAAAATTCGTAGGTTCTTCACTTAGCCAAAATGAATGTGCATGTACAATTATCGATACTCCTTACCGTCGTCGTACTAATGTATAAACTTTAGTTATTTATTGATCTAAATTGAGTTCTGGCATATGCACTGGTCAAGCTCCCAATCGATTCTCTAGGTGCTTCAATGGCAAAGTTTAACAACGGCTTGGGTTTTGAATTGCAGAAATGAAATAGTCTCTATCCTGTAGACCAATCCGATTATCAAATCGAATTGAATGTGCTTCTTTTCAGGACGTGAAGGTCAATACCGCGAATCTGGTTCGTTTTCGGGTCGACCAATCCGTCTTCAAGATCGAATTAAAGTCTGCAGTGTATGCGTAGTGTTTGCCTAGTCCCTATGGATCACCGCTTGTCTATTACTGCCCTAGCCGTTGAGCTAGGCATTCCAGTAGCTAAGAAAATATACCGGCGTATAGAGGATTTCGGGGGTCTTGCTTTTGCTGTTTAAGCTCGTCGGGTGGGGCGTGGATTCTTTCCTTTGTCACATTATACTGACACCATAAATGTAATAAATAAGTGGACTTTCTGTAGTTGTTATGAAAAGGCTTAAAGGTGAATCTGTTCCACTTGAACGAATTGATAACCGTCAAACTGATAATAATGCATTAGAGTACTGAAGGTGTTAATAGTACCCTGTTCTCTACCCACCCTACCTTGGCGGCACCTGTCTTGGGCCGCCCCTACTTTTAGATCACTTTCGTTCTAATAGAACAAAGAACAAAGGTGAGCCGCACACAGCTCAAGTCGGGGAAGAGTCTTCGTCTTGAGGGGGGCTACTTTAGATTTGGATGTCAACAACGAAATACGACAACCTTCTGCAGTGTGGCTGCGTATATATACGCATGCGCCAAACGCTCTGATTGAGGCGTCGGAAAACCATGTATCTCGATCGGTGAAGTTGGCTCTGTAAACACGTATCGTGGTATTTCTATTCGTTGCAACTGAGTTATCGAACTCTGAAAGACAGATTCATCTCAGTCTAACTTCTGAAGCCAGAGCTCTTGGAGTAGGATTTTTGCCTTGATTATCAGAGGGCTTAACAAATTGTCAAATAGCCGCGATGTCACCGAGAGAATGTTCCGTTTTGTCGCTCTAAGACTCATGAATGAATCGTCAATCTTAAATTGAAAGGCATCTTCATTCGGCAACCACAACACGCCAAGTGTTTTGGTTCTGTCAGACTCTGAGATCGTTATCGACTTAGCTGCGTTTGTTGCGGAGAACTCAGGAGAATTCGAAAACAATCTGGTTAGTTCTAACCCGGTGCTTTTGAGTATTTGCGACAAGGCAGACTTAATTGTCTGAAGGCTCTCTACGCATGCAACACCAGTTAGTAGATCATCAACGTAAAAGTCGTGCCTGATAACGTCAGCAGCTTTAGGGTGTGATGACTCGCTCATCTCACTTAGCTTTGTTAAACACCGTATTGCCAAAAACGGGGCAGGCGCAGTGCCGTAAGTTACGGTGTTTAACCTGAATAACCTCAAAGAGTCAGATGGGTTCTTTCTCCACACTACGAGCTGGAAATCTCGATCCGCTTCGTGCACCATGACCTGCCTATACATTTTTTTGATGTCAGCTGTCAAAGCATATTTGTGGAGTCGAAATCGAAGCAGAGTCGAGTACAGCTCCTCTTGATTGGTCGGTCCAACCATTAGAAGGTCATTCAACGCAATTTGCGACGATGTCCGACAGGACGCGTCGAAAGCAAAGCGTAACTTTGTCGATGTGCTTTGTGGTCATAAAACACACTGATGCGGAATGAAGTAGTGTGGAGTACTTGGAATCTGATCATCTATTTTAGACATGTGACCTAATGTTAAATATTCCTCCATGAATTCCAAGTACATGCGCTTAAGCTCGGGATCTCGAGACAAGCGTCTTTCATGCGACAAAAAACGACGCTTAGCAACCTCAAAGGAGTTACCAAGCTGATTGGGATCTGATTTAAATGGCATTCATACTTTAAATCTACCTGACGGCAGTATTTCCAAATTATCTTGAAAGTGGCTCTCACATAACTGCTGTTCAACTGTTCGGACTTTTTTGGCTGAAGCCAACTCTCGTTTTGTCTATCGAAGTATAAGACTCTTCTTGGCAACTCAGAATGACAGCATGAGTCTTCTCATGACTTAACGGCGTGTAACGCCCTGATACAATCCAGCCAACAAGAGCTCTGGCTTCAGAAGTTAGACTGGGATGAATCTGTCCCTCAGAGTTCGGATAACTCGTGGTAGTAACTGAAATCTACTCTGGTTCAGTTGCACCGAATAAAGATACTACGATACGTGTTTACAGAGCCAACTTCACCGATCGAGATACATGGTTTTGCCGACGCCTCAATAGGAGCGTTTGCCGCATGCGTATATATACGCAGCCACACTGCAAAAGGTTGTCATATTTCGTTGTTGACATCCAAATCTAAAGTAGCCCCCCTCAAGACGAAGACTCTTCCCCGACTTGAGCTGTGTGCGGCTCACCATCTCGCAGATCTTTGTCATCGAGTCAGAAATCTCATAAGATTACCGATTGAACGGACGGTTCTTTGGCCTGATTCTGAAGTAACGCTTCATTGGATTCAGTCACATCCTTCGTCTTTGGCAACATTTGAGTCAAATCGAGTGGCTGAAATCCAAGAATGGACAGAGAAAGCTGAATGGCGCCATGTACCTACAAAGCAAAAACCAACAGATATTGTTTCAAGAGGCTGCGATGTCGATGAATTACTTGCGTCTATTTGGTTCGATGGCCCTTCATTTTTGAAGGAACCAAGAGAATCCTGGCCGGTTAACCAGCATCTGATGACAGATGAGATGCGAACTCTAGAAGTCCGCAAAACAGCTGTTGGACTAGCAGCTATGGTAGACCGACCAGATATCTTGGAAACTATCGATAGTTTCTCATCGTATGCCAGGCTGCTGAGAGTGTTTGCTTATGTGTTCCGCTTTATTTAAAAGCTTAAAAATCGAGAAGTACAATTTGAGAGTGTCCCTACGACGCTCGAAAGGAAAAAGCTTTCGAGCAAATAGTTGAAGTCATCCAACGAGTTGAATTTAAAGATGACATAGACAGAGATCGAAGGGCACACGCGTGGGTCATAGCCTGCAGCGTCTTAATCCATTTATACATGAGTATAATGAATCTTGGTGCTCCTTTTCGTTGTTGCGAGTAGGGGGACGACTTGTAAATGCTCCTATTTTATATGATGCCAAGTTTCCGCTACCTTAAAAAAGAAGCACGCAATTCGCTAGAAGCTTTATTAGATACCTGCATTTGACGAATTGTCATGGTGGCCCAAGAGCACTCGTCAGTCTACTTCGTGAGCGACTTTGGCTAATCAACGCTCAAGAGGTCTGTCGTCAGACAGTGAGATCATGTATCCGTTGCTTTAAGTGCAAACCTCGTCTGCTAACACAAATTATGGGAAATTTACCAGCAGATCGACTCCGATCTCTCCGCTTATTTTCGATCTGTGGCATCGATTTTTGTGGCCCAATTAGCACGACTTTTCTAATGCATGGAAAGCCAACGTATAAGTCGTACATAGCACTGTTTGTGGGAGGCCCATCGAGGGCTCTGCCATTTTCTATCTGTGGCGTGAATTTTTGTGGCCCAATTAGCACGACTGCTTCGCCTCCAAAGCGGTTTACTTAGAACTAGTATCTGACTTATCCACTAATACATTTTTAATGGCTTTTCAAAGGTTCGTCAGCCGCCAGTTCCTGGAGTTGCGAGCTCGAATTGAGGAAGAGGACGACGCAATTCTCGAATTCGCATCAAAAAGCGGATGCGAATTTGCGTTCATACCGCCAACAGCTCCGCACTTCGGGGGTCTGTGGGAGGCAGGTGTGAAGTCTGCAAAGCACCTACTCCTACGGACGGTAGGCAGCCTGCTGCTTACGGCCGAGGAGCTGCAGATGACTCTTGTGGCAATTCCTCTCAATTCCTCTCATTTCCAGGCCCCTGGGAGCAATAAGTGAGGACCCAAGCGATGGCGAGGCTCTAACGCCAGGCCACCTACTGGTTTGAGGCCCATAGAGAGCTCTGCCAGCAGAGGGGACCCCAGACCAGCAGGGTCTCACCTGCTTGAATCGATGGCGAGCTGTCTCGTTGCTCAAGCAACAGTTTTGGCGGCGATGGTCAAAAGAGTATGTGCTCGGACTCCAAGTGCGGAGCAAGTGGCACCGTCGCCAAACGTCGTCGTGTGGCTGATCGGCAGAGTGATGGCAGTGCACGCAGGAGTGGCAGACATTAAAACGGGTAGTGGCGGAAATTTTAAAAGGCCGATCCACAAGTTAGCTCGGCTACCCATGGAATGAAGCCCCCAAGCGCTTGTGGGAATCAGGTATAAAGGAATCTTTATTTTCGCGTTTAATAGACGATGACGGTCCTGTGGAAAGTTTTCCGAAACAAGTGTGTTTGTAAATGTCAACGGCATCACAGCTGTAACAAAATACACGACGAGTGTCCCTTTTCCTCGCAGTTCCAGCATATCCAAATTCTCAGATTCTGAGTCAAGTCCGTCCTTGTTGTATCGTTGGTTGCATCTGACAAGGTAAGAATCGCATATTAAAATGCATGAAATCTTTATGTGATATATAAAATCATCGACTGGGATATCAGTAGCCAATCCTGAAAATCTGACTTGCCAATTGGATATGACATTCGATATTATGTCAGCCCTATCGTCTGTACATACTCGTCCCGGTAATCTATTGATTCTCGAAGTATTATTTGATCGCGGTTTATCACTTGGAAAATCATTTGCTCATTCTTATTGGGGTCCCTCACGATACAAGTTTAAATTTCTAACTGTGGTATTTAACTCTTCGGACAAGTAGGTCGCCATTTCATCAATATTGTCTTTTAGTGTTTTAGTGATAAGCAACCGCACGCACTGTTCCGACATACCAAGCGATTCCGTAGAAGGTTGGGTGTTAAAATTTCGCGACTTCGGTCCACTATGTCACCTCTGGCTGCTCTAGGAGTATTGCGAATACTCCTGCTTGAGCAATGTTATGTCTACCAGTAAGATCTTAACAGGACTCATTCGGTTGGTCACACAGAAATGTGTGTTTATTGAAGAGCGAAACGAACAAAGTGGAAGCAAAGTTCCTTTTCTTGTTGTTGTCGTGTTACGAGTGAAAAAGAGGGCATGACATAATACAGCTATGCATGTAGGCAAGCTATTTTATATATGTGTATATATATAAGAAAACACCCCTTAAATAATTAAAAATTTGTTTATATATGTTTATGTGTATTTTTATTAAGTATTAAGCTCAACAACTAATAAAGAATTAATATTATCTGTGCTTAGCAACTACGCTTTTCACTTACAATAAAATGGAGAACAGAGAATGCTCTTTGGACCGACACCTGAGTTGCCGGTGTGGCCAGCACAACCTGTGCAAGCTCACTCAAGAAAGGATTTTGTTGCACATCGGTGTCAACAGGTCCAAAATCTTCATAAATATTTATATGCTTTCCAAGCAAATGGCGTCTCAAATTTGTAATGTGCTGGCCAGTTAACATAATATCACATACGTTGCACAAAGATCTGTTTGTTATCGTTACCAAAAAAAAAAAAAAAACGCACTTTTTTGTTTAAATCCTGACCCATTTTTGAGCACGATTTGATGAAATCAATTTAAAGAACACATGCAACTTACTCCAGAAGTTAAACACGAATGAAGAATATTCTGCTTCGAATACAATTTTATTAGACACACACAAGCACAAAAGACACTCTGGCAGTTATGTTTTCTGTTCACAGTTCGTGGAATAACATGTCCGAAACAAAATCGAAGAAAAGTGTCTTTGCTCGTGCCTAGAGTCTGCTACATAGAAACAGAACTTTGTGTTTTCTTTCTCCCTTATTCATTCTGTCCGATAAAAACTTGTATTTTACAGACAACCCGAAAGTGTTGACTATTATTTGCGAAACAAAATCGAAGAAAAGTGTCTTTGCTCGTGCCTAGAGTCTGCTACATAGAAACAGAACTTTGTGTTTTCTTTCTCCCTTATTCATTCTGTCCGATAAAAACTTGTATTTTACAGACAACCCGAAAGTGTTGACTATTATTTGCGAACTCTGTTGGAATTTTATCATCTATTCCCGCCGAAGTGCGGGAGTGCCTTTTTAAGCGACATAAACAAGAGTCTTTTGTTCAATCTAACCGATAGAGAGAAGTTCAAAGAACGCATCAGCTCCGATTAGCATGTCGATCTTCTGTAACTTGTGAAAATATGGATCTGCCAACTAAAGGTTCTCAGGGACTTTCCAACAATTGACATTGACCGTACGGTCAGGAGGCTGGTAAGCCGATGTGGTCTTTATGATCCACAGATCTAACGAAAACCCATCTTACTTGAGTGTTGCAATGAGCAATCCCAAGCTGCAATCGTTGTGCTAGCTCGTCTGTTACAAAGTTAATGTGTGAACCAGAATCGAGTTGAGCTCTAGCCAATTCTAGCACGCTACTTCTTGTTTTAAGACTGTAATCAGATTCGCGTGCATACCATGTGAAGTCGATGGTCAAGGGATGGTGGTAACGCTCGAGTGTTGGAAGCGGCAGAGTATCTATGTAACAGTGAGTTATGAGAACGACGGCATACTCTGCACTTGCACAACAGACTTTTGCCTTAGCGAACTCGCTGCTGTACTGAAAGTGGAGAAGAAGAAGACATGATTTTGTGCTTTGCCATTTATAGGCATAGCAGTGTTTAGAGACAATAAAAATGAGTTAGAAGACTGCTGAAGCCCCAATCCAAAAAGGGAGAGCAGGAACTGAATTTGTTGTGAGGATTTCATTGTCGAGTCGATTGATTTGATAATTGGTTGTTGTTGTTTCTAATAGAACATGTTCTGAAGTTGTCTTTGAATTTTGGGCAACGGCAGAAGTAGCTGTAGTCAACCGGGTGTTGTATCTACGATTTGTGTTTGCAACGCCGGTATATTGCATCAAGTATTTTGAAAAAGAAGAGTGTATGTATGCGTGTAATGGTTTTTGGTCTCGAGCAACTGTATAATTTACAGTAGTTGCGAGTAAGGGCAAGAGGGGGGGAATTTTAGCGACTAAGCGAAATGAAATTATAAAGACAATTAATTTTGCTTTCAAATTAAAAATTCACTTAGAAGCACTACAGATCGCACAAATACTATACATTATTTATAAAAATCTTAACAGCAGTTACAGAGTGCGTCCAATTTACATTATGCTCAACTACTTTACATATGTGTCATTGAAAGCGTAGGCCTCATTAGCGCCACCTAGCCAAAATAGTTTACATTTTAAATTGTTAGCACAGTACCTACTATTCCGGAAGTTCCAGCTTAGATGGAACTTTCCTTGGCATTGTCCAATGATGGTAGAAGAAAGGTTTGATTATTTGATTTTTCCCGACCGACGCGATTTTATTTTAATTTTCAATTTATTTAAATCGCGAGCCACAACTAGCCCTGTGGCGCAATGAAATATTATATGACTTATATAATTAAAAGACTGAAATTGGTGGTGGCATTTAAGACTGAACGAATGTTCCTTTCTGTTGATAGGTTTCGTGTAATTCGGCAACTAAACTTCTTAAGGCTTAATAAAGCTACGGAGGGGAAGCGAAGCGAATTCGCTCCCAAAGAGTGACAAAGCTTTTGCTTTTGCGTTCCCGCATGGCCCTACGCCTAACTTACACTAGTAGCTACACATATGAAATTTGCCGAAAAAGAAAATTAGTTGGATGCGTGCGCTAGAACGCAACGCAACCTGGAGTCGTCATTATCGTTGTTTTTTACATATTACTTACCGACACCGTGCTTACGGTACTATCAATATGGGGCAATAATACCTTTAATAATTTAGCACGGGAGCACAATGACATACGTCTGCAATAATCATGCAACAAAACGAGAATGGCATATTTGCCGCAAGTATGCCCAAATTAGTGTTTTTTAAAAAAAAGGGGGAAGATGCATACAGGGTATTTTTAGACATACCATACCCGGACATACCCTAGAGTGAATGTACCCTAGCAGAGGATTAATGAAAAATAAGACGTCATACATGAGTGAGTAAGGGAGGCCAATCTCAGGCTGAATAGAAGAAAAATGAAGCTTCATCAGGGAGAGGTTGGTCTACCTGGGGCATGTTATTTGTGGGGAAGGGATACGTACCGATCCGGAGAAAGTGGAGGCGCTACGTAACCTTAGGGCCCCGACTAATTGTAAGGAGTTGCGACAGTGTCTCGGGATGGCGTCATGGTACAGGCGTTTCGTTCTCAACTTCGCGACTCAGGTACAGCCCTGACGGAGCTCTTAGAGAAGGGGCGGAAATGGGCTTTGGATGAAGAACATGAGGAGGCATTGCGTCAATTTAAGGATAGGTTGACGACTGCCCCTGTGTTGGCTTGCCCTGACTTTTCCGTCAAGTTCGTCTTGCAGACTGACGCGAGTGAGTATGGCCTCGGTGCAGTGCTGACGCAGACGATAGAGGGAGAGGAGCGAGTGATAGCGTACGCGAGCCGGAAGTTGCTGAAGGCCGAGGTGAACTATTCCGCCACCGAGAAAGAGTGCCTGGAAAGGGTCGATCCGAAAGTTGAGTTGCTACCTAGACGGGTACCGGTTCGACGTGATAACTGACCATCTAGCACTCAAGTGGCTCAACTCGATCGAGAGTCCGTCCGGAAGAATCGCGCGATGGGCGTTAGAACTGCAACAGTTCCAATTTGACGTCCATTATCGTCGAGGGAAGCTCAACGTCGTGGCCGATGCGCTGTCGAGGCATCCTCTAGAGACCTGTCAGCAAGCAGTGGTGGCCAAGGCCCCCTGCAAATGGGTCGCGAGTATGCGTGCCAGAATCGCCGAAAAGCCAGCCAAGTTCCCAGAATACACAGAAGAAAATGAGCAGTTATATAGGGCCACCGGACGGACGACGAGGACTACATCCCCTGCTCAGTTCGAATTAAGTTTAAATTTAACCGTCGGCCGCCGCAGCAACCGTGCCGATCAGTTGCTCAACACCGTCTCGAGAGCGCAACTTCAATTCGTCGGCGAAGAGCGAAAGCTCCGAAGTGAAGTTGCGAAAGCTCACGGCGAAATTGAGCGACCGAGGCAAGCACATGGCTCGCCTGCGAGCGTGCCGAAACTTTGGGATCGAGCTTCAGGGTGAGTACACGCGTGTCAAGTAACAGAAAGAAAAGGAGACTTAGAGTATGCAGCGGAACGCTAGGGCTCCAGGCAGTGCGGCAGGGTCTTAGCTTAGGGAACAGCGTAGGGTAGCGCCTAATGAATAACAGAACAAGGCATGTGAATAAAAGTGAAGTTAGTAAAGAAAGCCTGCTAGTTCTTTTATTTCTTATTAGTCTTTTTGTCGAACATCGAACACATCGGCCGGTGTTCAATATAACCTCTCCCCCATAGCCTGGTGTGTGTGACTCGAGACTTAGACCGCCGACCGCGTGAGCAATCCTATGTATGTATGAATCGAGGCTTAGCCCGCCATCCGCGTGAGTAATCCCGGCCGTGTGTATGCACTTCCCTCCCTACCCTGTGAAAGTGATAGGAAGTATGGTTTGTTTGAAGGCTTCCTTCCCCCTAACCCACCGTCCTAGCAAATTAACAAATGTCTTGTAAATTGCTGACCCTGTTGAGACTGAGACCTGTACCCCGGCCAGTAGCTACCTTACAAAGTATAAAGGAAAGGATTCAAAACTGAAAGTGGAAAATCATAAATATCCATAAAATAAAATCAAAATGCAACATCATTAAGATCCAAAAGCAAACTGCATAAGCAAAAACTAAATGAGCAAAATAAAAACAAATTATACATAAACTGAGGCTGGTATCATCTTAGTTACACCTAAGCCTAGCCATATGACATTTAAAGCGGCTTCCTAACTATGAGAGATCCGTATGAACACTCAGTGCTTTCATCAGGATCGGCATCATCATCATCAATCGGCCCAGGAAAACACGGCTTTGAAGACAGCATTAAGAATTGAATTGAAAACTACGTTTATATATTTTTATATATAAATACTAACTACAACGCAAATCTCTGTAAGTTTTTAAATAAGTTAACTTTAGAATACGTATTATTTATGCTGTTAGCTAGGTATGACATCTCTGGGCTACAAAAACTGAAGCAAGTAGCTCCGATAGAAGGATTATATAAAA
Source organism: Drosophila montana (assembly GCF_035044405.1). Lineage (NCBI taxonomy): Eukaryota > Metazoa > Arthropoda > Insecta > Diptera > Drosophilidae > Drosophila > Drosophila montana. Next base: position 42,277 of record NW_026997251.1, read on the forward strand.
ACGGGTCGTCCGACAGACCCAAATGCAATAGGCAGAATAGCAAGCGACCCAACAACCCAACTAATTTAATTCGCTATAATCATAATAATTAGCAGGTAACTAATGCAGGCCTACCCTTGCCTACTAATTATACCGTAATTATTCTTCCCAAAAAAAAACAACAAAAAGATATTAATGAATATCAGAAACTACACAAAGAATTTCGATATATATTTAATTTTAATTTTCAATTTAATTAATTTATATCAAAATCAACAGCTTCATGAAAACTACAATGCACCAAGCCCCCGAGTCAACTGACAGAGGTAATGCAAGTGGGCAGATGAAAATGGACACTTCCGAAAATTTCATCAAGAAGCGGACCAAATAGAAGAAACCCATTCATATGATTTATTATGAATAATTAATTTTTAAAATGTGGCATTTATGCAGGCTCCTCTATACCAAATGAAAACAAAACGCTTAAATTTTATCTTACAATGAATCACTAGAAATGCACGCTAAAAATTTCGTTATAGGCCTAAAATAAGGTATAAATCTTAGAGAATTAAAGTTAATTTTAAAATATAATAAGGATGAGTTCAATGCAGACAAGATCGCTCGAGAGTGTCTTAATCCACCCTCAACAGAGGACATACAATTCAACTTCGCCATAAGTAACGAACTAAAAGATAACAATCACTTTAGGTTAAAACACCAAAACCCAGAAGAAAAAGAATTAAAAACTAGTAAGAGTTTCTAGTCGGGAGCTCCCTACCAGATACCCTGACCTCTCTTATTCCGACATCAAATGCAGCTCGCGCTACGGGCTCGTTTGCTTAAGTAGACAAAAAAAAACATTTGCTTCGGCAGGGTTCGAACTCGTAACTGACCGCGCTACTTTCCGCCACCTCTACCCACGGCCACACCATTCATTGAGTCTTAATGAGAAAACAACGAATTAAAATAGCAGCTCAGAAAACAATACAATCGGAATTGCAATGATGTTGATAGACTTCAAAGCAGACGCGCATGAATGCGTGTGTGTACATTTATACAGAAATTTTTGGAATTTGCGCTTGCTGCCCTAAACTCGAGGCCAGGTAACCGATCTTAACCGATCTTGATGAAATTTGCTACATCTTATTGTACTATAGAATATTTGTTTATTATCAAAAAGTCAACTGCATATAAATTATGGCTTATATTGGTGGGCAGCATAAGTTGGTGTATTTACTTGATTTATGGCTATAAGGTAGAAGCGGCGAGGTGGTAGCTATAAAATAAAAGATACCTATGTCTATACTATTCTAGAAACTACATGACAATTTTGGTGACTCTAGCTCTTATCATATACAAAAATTGCTCGAAAAAATGTATTTCGATATCGATTTTTATCGATTACTTGGGAACGGGACAAGTTATTGAATATCGGAAACACACTCGATCTGCGCGGGCACTAGGAGGAGAAACAGCCAAAATTTCATTTAATTGAAATTATACATTATTGCAATTCTAGCATTCTATTCTATTATACTTAGCATTTTTTTCAGAAAAATTCAATGTTCCGTTAAGCTAATATTGTAAATCTGTCGAAGGTAATCGAAGTCGTCCCAGGTTTTAGAGCAATCGTGGCCGATTTAAAGAGGCGCATTAGATTACTTCATAATCGTCTTAAGAGTGAAATTGAAAATCTTTACGAGCACTGCAATACCTATTCACTGGAAATCGATACAGCATTCACAACAAAAATATCAAAATTTGTAAGGCGGCCACTATATTAGCCACCCCTCAATTCATAATTATAGTTATAGGGTATAAGCATTGTATTATTAATAAGAATAGTTAAGGCAAGGTGCCGACGTATTGAAGTCAGTTAAGCGCAAGGAGCCAAGTCCGCCGCAGCGTGCGTTGCCGATCGGTTGCTCAACACCGTCACGAGGGCGCAACTTCAATTCGGCGGTGAAGAGCGAAAGCTCCGAGGTGAAGTTACGAAAACTCACGGCGAAATTGAGCGACCGAGGCAAGCGCATGATCGAGCAAGTAACAGAAAGAAAAGGAGGCTTAGAGTATGCAGCGGAGCGCTAGGGCTCCAGGCAGTGCGACAGGGTCTTAGCTTAGGGAACAGCCTAGGGTAACGCCTAATGAATACAAAACGAGGCATGTGAATAAGAAAGGAGTTAGTAAAGAAAGGCTGCTAGTTCTTTATCTTTTTTTATTTGTCTTATTCTCGAACATCGGCATTAGCCGGTGTTCAATATAACCTCTCCCCCATAACTTGGTGTGTGTGACTCGAGGCTTAGCCCGTCGACCGCGTGTATGTATGAATCGAGGCTTAGCCCGCCGTTCGCGTGAGTAATCCCGGCCATGTTTTGTGTGGTTTGGCCGTGTGTATGCACTTCTCTTCCTAAACTGTGAAAGTGATAGGAAGTATGGTTTGATTGAATCACTTCCTCCCCCCCTAACCCGCCATTCTAGCAAATTAACAAATGTCATGTAAATTGATGATCCTGGTGAGACTGAGATCTTTACCCCGGGCAGTAGTTACCTTAAAAGGGTCGCCCGAGCAGGTACTTGAGGCGTTTAGGGGCGTGGCATATTTGCGGATTAAGTGTGCCCAAATAAGTGTATACAAAAAAGAACAGGGAATATAAGGTGATGAGGTGTATACAGGGTATTTTTAGTCGGGCATACCCTAGAGCTTATGTACCCTGGCAGAGAATAAAGAAAACAAGTAAGAGGCTCTAGTCGGTAGCTCAAGACTAGAGGTTACCCATTACTGTCTTCCTCCAACGCCAAATGCAGCTCGCGCTACGCGCTCGTTTGCTTTCGTAGAAATAAAGAAATATTTAAATAAAAAAAAATTGTTCCCTTGGCAGGGTTTGAACTCGCGGCACCACTTGCCGCCGCCTCTACTCAAGAACCACACCAATAATTGAGAATAGAGAATAGAATATTTGTGTATTCTCAAAAAGTCGATTGCAATTGTGGCTTAAATTTATGGGCAATACAAGTTGGATAATTAACTTAATTTATTGCTATGTGGCGGTAGCGGGGAGGTGGCGGAAGTGGCGATAGATATAAAATGAAAGATATTTGATATATATATACTATTCTAGAAGCTACATGTCAAGTTTGGTGACTCTCGCTCATATTATTTGCCGAAAAAGCTCAAAAAACAGGATTTCGATATCGATTTTTATCGATTACTTGGAAACGGGGCAAGTAATTGAATATCGGAAACAAACTCGATCTGCGCGGGCACTAGGAGGACCTACGGCTAAAATTTCTCTAGCTCTAATAGGTTCTGAGATCCTTGCGTTCATGCATACGGTCAGAAGGTCGGACAGTCAGACGCGCATGGCTAGATCGACTCGGCTGTTGATACTGATCAAGAATATATATACTTTATGGGGTCGGAGATGCTTGCTTCTGCCTGTTACATACATTTGAACTTTTTACCCATTTTCAATGGGTTCAGGGTATAAAAATAATTCATCATACGGGCAAGATAAAAATCTAGGGTATTAGGAAGGTCGGGTATACCCAAAAAAGGGCATTTTCATACCATGTGTTAGGAGATAAAATGAACACCTGCAAGATTTGGGCAACAAAAATGTGTGCAAAATCGAGCACACAAAGCAGAGAACAGAAAAATAACGGTCGGTGAAAAGTACGACGCGCGCGCCAGATGGTCGACGTCGAGACCACGGCGTCGAAGGGCCGTTAAGGCGTCGCGACAGCGGCTGTACTGTGGGATAATTTCAACTCACGCGCGGTGAAAAGTTAAATTCATCAGTACAGTTGGTGAAAGCAATGAGAACGGGTGCGTTTGACAATAAATAAAACGGCGTGAACAATAAGAACAAACAAGCACAAAACAAGAAAAATGGACGAGGATTAAAAGTTAAAAGAACATAAAGTTTATTTTATTTTTTGTGGAATGACCGAAAAAAAAATTAAATAAATAAATAATAATAGTAACAGGAATATAATAAAGACAAAGGCAAAGACAAAAGTGACGGATGGTCAAAATTTAAAAGAACATTAAGTGCGTTTTGTTTATTTTTATTTTTTTGTTTTTTTTTAATTGTGAAATAGACGGAAAAGGAAAAAAAAAATTTAAAAAAACTAAGACAAAGAAATAATAAAATAAATAAATGAAAAGAAGAATATATAAAATAGTGAAATAAGTAAACCTAACGAAAAGACAAAAGTGAGATAAATGTGTAAAAAAAAAGTGATAATTGCCCACAAACATGAAACCGAGCTAGAGTCCACAAAAGAGAGAAGTCGAAGTGGGCACCTAGAGTGGGTGATAATAACTCAAAATGGAGTCAGGTGAATGCCAAAATCCGGGGGTAGGCGTGCGCTGGATCCACCAGCGGCGCAAGAAGGAACTGGTAGCGATTACCCATGAGTTCAGGCTGGAAAGAAAGGGCGCGTGGAGTAGTTGCGTAAGCGGCTATCCATTTTCGTGCAGGATGGCGGTCATACCTCCAAAATTTGGGCTCGGCTTGCCGAGCAAGAATCAAAATATGCCAAAACGTTAGAGCCGCCATCCGAAGTCGACCTAAGGAGCTTGCAATTGTACAATTGTACTAAGGATGTTCTTGGAGTGGGAACTAGAACTCTTCGGAGGTCTGCAAGGGGTCTCGCACATCGCGGAGCACAGGATCCGGCTGAATGACGATAAACAGCTGAAGCAAAGTTATTATCCAAAGAATTCGGCCATGCAGAGGTTGATTGACGAACAGGTGGATGAGCTGATCCAAGCAGGTGATATCGAGCCGTCGCGTAGTCCGCACAGTGCCCCAAGAAGAAGACTGGCGAGTGGCGCATGTGCATCGACTACCGTCAACTCAAAGCGCATTGCTTTCCGGATGCTTATCCTGTCCCCCGGATTAACCACATCCTTGAGCAGTTGCGTCACGCCCGGTTCATTTCTACCTTACATCTGAAGCACAGGTATTGGCAGATACCGATGGCAGCCGATAGACTGGAATGCACGGCATTCACAGGGATAGGTCTTTTCCAATGGCGGGTGATGGCATGCGTCTCATGCGTTCGCCTACCTAGACGTGCAGCAGGTAGAGAATTTGAGGGAGGTATTCCGCCGGTTAAGGGCGGAAATTTCAGTCGAAGTGGGCACCTAGAGTGGGTGATAATAACTCAAAATGGAGTCAGGTGAATGCCAAAATCCGGGGGTAGGCGTGCGCTGGATCCACCAGCGGCGCAAGAAGGAACTGGTAGCGATTACCCATGAGTTCAGGCTGGAAAGAAAGGGCGCGTGGAGTAGTTGCGTAAGCGGCTATCCATTTTCGTGCAGGATGGCGTCATACCTCCAAAATTTGGGCTCGGCTTGCCAAGAATCAAAATATGCCAAAACGTTAGAGCCACCATCCAAAGTCAACCTAAGGAGCTTGCAATTGTACGAGCGTCCACAGATGCTTACCCCTAGCTTAATCGTCACAAGTATTGGGGAGGCTCATGACTTCAGGAGAGATGAAGCCCGCCGAGTAACAGTGATCGACGTAGAGGTACGGCGGATCCCTGCCGAACCGGGTAGGGTTTATTACAATCCCAGGCCATATTCCCAGTCGTTGAGTTGTTCTACGACAGGACGCTCGTTGGTTCTTGAGTAGTGGACTAAGGATGTGCCGTGGTCCTGCCGCCGCGTTATTTCGGCTTGAGGACGAAATTCTGTCCCGCAGACAACGCGTGGGGGAGGAGTTTAAGGAGTACCTAATAGAGTTGAGGGCTTTGATGCACCGGATGGGTGGGCAATTCTCCTCCTTGTCCCAGCTGGCGCAGATTGGCTAAGGCAGAGGGCGGAAGTACAGTGGGCGAGGACGGTACAACCCCCGGGGGCACCTTAACCCATTCCGGTCTACTCCCATCGGATCCGGAGCGACCGTTGTGGATAAACGGGTCTCCGCGCCGCCAACAACGGTCCCTGCAAAAGTTACCATCAGATGATGAGCCGAGAGGCCAAGAGCATGTGGTAGGTGCGCAGAGGAGGCGCACTTTGCCAGGGAATGTCCCAACGAACCCGTCTTGTTCTGTTGGATATGTAGGAACCGGGGCAGGAGTAGCCAGGCGCTTGTTGTCGCCGCACAGCGGGAAACGGAAACAGTCCAGGATCGGGTCGGCGCCGATACACACGGGACTCGGTAATAGGACACCCACTAATGGTGGAAGGTGGCCGGATAGTCGCTACGGTAGAGATTGGCGGGCGAACGATTCCAGCTACCATCGATACCGGAGCTACTCGCAGCTTCATGAGGGAAGATTGCGTACGCAAGTGGACGATTCGGAGAAGAGTTTAGCGGGGAGGGTGATCAGTATGTTGATGCTCGTCATGCCCTCAATGCTAGACCACGTCATCCTGGGGATGGATTTTTTGGGTGCAAATGGAACTACAATACACTGCGGCAAGGCAGAGCTGGTCCTAGAGACGGTGACGGCACTGGTCGCGGGGCCTGGGACAAGAGAAGAGCCGAAAGAAGGTCTTACGCGTCAGGAAGCGGGACTGCCTGCTCGGCAACCAACGGAAAAGCATACGAGCGAGGAGCCGAATGAAGGCCTCCCAGGTCATGAAAGGGGAGCACCTGCTCGGCAACGGAAGAGAAAGGATACCCAGCGGGAACAGAAGCAAGGCCTCCCAGGTCAGGAAAAGGGAGCACCTGCTCGGCATAGGAGTAAGGGAAAAGCCGAAATAATGCGAAGCACTGGGAGGACCCAGCCCAGAAGGAGCAGAGTGGCCAGCGGATCTGGATCCGGAACTAAGGATGTTCTTGGAGTGGGAACTAGAACTCTTCGGAGGTCTGCAAGGGGTCTCGCACATCGCGGAGCACAGGATCCGGCTGAATGACGATAAACAGCTGAAGCAAAGTTATTATCCAAAGAATTCGGCCATGCAGAGGTTGATTGACGAACAGGTGGATGAGCTGATCCAAGCAGGTGATATCGAGCCGTCGCGTAGTCCGCACAGTGCCCCAAGAAGAAGACTGGCGAGTGGCGCATGTGCATCGACTACCGTCAACTCAAAGCGCATTGCTTTCCGGATGCTTATCCTGTCCCCCGGATTAACCACATCCTTGAGCAGTTGCGTCACGCCCGGTTCATTTCTACCTTACATCTGAAGCACAGGTATTGGCAGATACCGATGGCAGCCGATAGACTGGAATGCACGGCATTCACAGGGATAGGTCTTTTCCAATGGCGGGTGATGGCATGCGTCTCATGCGTTCGCCTACCTAGACGTGCAGCAGGTAGAGAATTTGAGGGAGGTATTCCGCCGGTTAAGGGCGGAAATTTCAGGCTGAATAGAAAAAAATGCAGCTCCTTCAGGGAGAGGTTGGTCTACCTGGGGCATGTTATTTGTGGGGAAGGTGGAGGCGCTACGTAACCTTAGGGTCCCAACTAATTGTAAGGAGTAGCGGCAGTGTCTCGGACGGTTTCATGGTACAGGCGTTTCGTTCCTAACTTCGCGACTCAGGTACAAAGGGCGCTCTTAATGGAGGGACAAAAATGGGCTTGGGATGAAGAACAAGAGGAGGTACTGCGTCAGTTGAAGGATAGCTTGACGACTGCCCCTGTGTTGGCTTGTCCGGACTTTTCCGCCAAGCATTCTATTGAAGTCACTATTGAAGTAAGTTAAGTGCCAGGAGCCCAGTTTGAATTAAGTTTGAATTTAACGGCTGGCCGCCGCAGCAACCATGCGTTGCCGATCGGTTGCTCAAAACCGTCTCAAGAGCGCAACTTCAATTCGGCGACGAAGAGCGAAAGCTCCGAGGTGAAGTTGCGAAAGCTCACGGCGAAATTGAGCGACCGAGGCAAGCGCATGAGTCCTCAAGTAACAGAAAGAAAAGGAGCGCTAGGGCACTAGGCAGGGCCTTAGCTTGGGGAACAGCGTAGGGTAGCGCTAATGAATAACAGAACAAGGCATGTGAGTAAAAGTAAAGTTAGTAAAGCAAGCCTGCTAGTTCTTTTATTTCTTATTATTCTTCTTCCAGAAGGAATGAAATGATACTAACATAGTTATTGTTGCCATTCGATCACAAGAAAATAAACCAAAAGGTTATGCCAGCAAAAATCTAAACGAGCACGAAATAAATTAGTCGGCCATAAAAAAAGAAATAGCATTCGTGTGGTCCACAAAAGATCAAAAAATCTCAGAGCCTTAATGTACATAAGACTCGTCGGTCTAACCATTATCAAAGAATCTTATATTAAATTTGTACAAGGAATAGTTAACAATGTTGGAAATGTCTTATCCAGAATAAGATAAGATGAAAACACATAGAGCTTAGGAATAGTTATATTTATTTCTATATAAATAACAAAAAAAAAGACCTATTAAATAATGAAAAAAGCATTTGCAAGAGATTTGGTAAAATAATATTTATTGATGACGAATAAAATAAAGCGTTCTCTATGTTTAATATTAATTGTTGAATTTAGAAAATCGCGTCCGCAATGATCTGCCGTCAAGTTACTATTCCTTTTATACCAACAAAATTCATGAGATTTGCTTGTGTTGGAAAGAAATAAACCTAATAGTTGAATTGAATTAAATTTCACAATATTGCGCAGATAATGTTGCAAGGTGAATTTACACATAATTATCTACCGCATATATGGAAATGATGAGAGAGAATATCAATGAGAAAAATGAATTATCGTTTGATTTCGAATGGATCCGTTCAATATACCTCCCGGCCCTTAAACATGGTTTCAGAATTACGCAATACTGCCAACTTTGTGATGGGACACGCTGACTCTCTAGGAACCAAGCTATCAGGCCCTGGACCTGGACGTCTCGATGAACTTTGCTAAGACCCCAGGAAAAGAAATTAAAGTGAGAGATATCTTATCCAGAATAAGATAAGATGAAAACATGCTAGGGGAAGAAGGAAGTAGTACAATAAAACTACAAATAGAGCTCAGTAATATAATAGTTATTACATAGAAATAAAAAAAATAGCTCATTAATATTTAAAGAATCACAAAAGCATTGGCATATATTGATGAGGAATTTAGAGGAACGCGCGTCCGCAATGATTTGCCGTCAAGTTACTCCTTCTTTTATACCAACAAAATACATGAGATTTGAATTAAATTTCACAATATTGAGCAGATAATGTTGCAAGGTAAATTTACACATAATTATCTACAACGTATATGAAAATGCTGATGCAGAATGTCAATGAGAAAAATGAATTATCGTAGGATTTCGAATGGATCTTTTCAACATCCCGCCCGTCCCTGAAACATGGTTTCAGAATTAGGCAATACTGCCACCTTTGTGATGGGACACACTGCCTCTCCAGGTACCAAGCTATCAGATCTGGACCTGGACGCATCGATGACCTTTGCTAAGACCCTTGCTTCCGAGGGTGTGTGCGACTCCTTAGTCGACACAACATAATTAGAGGATTCGGGATCGCAGATTGAAATTGAGCAGATCTGTGGCATGCATGTCTCGGGATGCGCAATCTGCTGGGTTTTCTGTGTGACGATGGTGGTATAATGCAAAGGTTCTTAGCGGTGCTATTGGCGAATAACGCTTTCAATTTGGATGGTGGATAACCAAGCCAAGACAATGGTTGAATCGTACCAGGCGTGTACAGTGATATTGATGTTCTACATCGCAGTTTTGAACAAGGCGACCAATCGAATCAGCAGTTATGCTCCACCTATTTCCAAGCGTGGAAGAGATTGTTGCTTAAGTGGGGCAACTAACGTAACCTCTACATGACCATCTGGATGTGTAATCCAACTGTAAGCAACAGCAGCGTAAGCTTTGATTGATGCATCTAAGAATGCATGCAGTCTCTTCAATGCAATGATATCCATGCGATATTTTTTCCATTGCGCTGCGAACTTTATTGGTGGGAGCTGGGCGTCCAAGGCGAAGTAATGTAGCCATAGTTTTTGAAATAAAATCTTGAACTGAACGACAACTGGTGCCAACAGACCAAGTTGATCAAAAATGCAAAAGACGTCAAATTCACGTTTAGAGCATGGCCGTCACGATCTTGAATAGATCCATCAAACAATAAGTGGGTGATATGGCATGTAGGAGACTAGACCGTGGTACATATGTATCTCATATGATTTGAGTTCACGCATGTAGGCTATTCCCTCATAGACATGCATGAATTTTACATAACGTGATTGCAGGTTTTAATCTTTAAGTAGTCGACAATCTACAGCTTGCTGTTGCTCCTTGTACATAAAACATTTCGCTGACATATGTCGAAAAAGATTTCAAATAATGAAGTTGATGCGAATCCTTAATCAACACAACATGAGGAACCGTTTGAGTCGCCTTCTTCGGCTTGTCATTGCTATTGCGTGCAGCAACTTCGGTTCAATTCCTCACATCGTGAGTCGAGGAATTGGAACAAATCATATATTATTTGCATTTAAAACAAGCGTTTTAAATTTTCAGACTTACAATGAAACATTAAAAGTACACATTATAAATGTTATGGAATTAATAATTAATAATTAATAGCAAGCTAAATTCGTCCAATTTAAAAAATATTTACATTCACGACTCCTCAGAGCTTTTTTATATTCTGATTGGGAGAGAATACCTTGGAGTATATCAAGCGAAAATTGACTGAACCCAAGAAACCATTGTATTAGGAGAGTTTAAGTAAATTTTAAGATTAAATAGCGATGAGGTCAGTACGGACATGACTGCACGAGAGTGTCTTGATCCACCTTCAACAGAGGATAGACCATTCGACTTCACCATTAATAACGAACTAAAAGATTTCAATGACTTCATGGTAAAACAACGAAAACTAGAAGAAAAACAAGTTAAGAAAGGTTCTATATGAGATTCGTGATATTCAATCCCGTCATCCGCAATAAGCTGCAAGGTCTGCTTAGAATATCGACGAACACTTCATACATAACTTATGTAAAACGTTTTCCCGGCCTTTTACACAAACGGGTTTAGATTTTGTCGAACCCTTAGATATCAAAAGTTACTGTTGGCCGAGCTTATAAAATCCCAAAGGGTTATGTCAGCGTCAGCGTGTGTTTTAAGACCTAACGAAAGTGCCTGATCCACCCTCAACAGAGGCCAGACCATTTAACGTCGCCAATAAAAAATTAAGTTTAGGTTAATACACTTAAAAACAAAATAAAAAGAAAAGTGAAAAAGGTTTGGTATGAGCTTCGTGATATTCAATTCCGTTAAGGTTAAAATTTGCCTTTTACGAGTACGATTAAGCACAGCATTCAAACCAAATAAGTTACAAAGAAAAGCGAAACATCTGAATTGTAAAAATTTAGGTAAGTCATTGACTACCGAAATCTAAATAAAATAACCATTGATGAAAAGAGCCCCATCGCGATAATGGGTGAAATACGAGACAACCTTGGAAGATTTCAAGATTACACGTTATCCGCATATACATATGGTCTTAAAAATGCACTAGCGATGTTTTAACGGTGTATGAATAATCTGTAGGAAGATTTGATTTACAAAGATTGTATAATGACCCGGGTTTTGATAACAATATTTCGTGCACGTCTGGGCTGGTTTAGGTTTACATTCAGAATGAATTTGTGTTCAGGAATGTTCTTAGCCTTTGGATAAGATACATAAACTTATGCTATCAGTTAACAGCTACAAAGAGAGAGAGTGAGTGTACTCATATATTTGGGTGCTCACCCAGAGAGTGGGTAAAGTGCAAGCGCAGCGTACCGTAACTTGGTATGCTCAAGTGGCTTCATATTACTTATATGCGCAGACTATATTTATGTACTTGAGTATGTACATATATATATATGGTCATGTTAATTTTGGGCATATTTAGGTTAGAACATTTATAGTATAATTGATTGTAATTCTTAGTAATATGAAAACATAAAAATTATAGTATGAGGGTTTGGTTGTATTGATTCTTATATGTTGACTTAGCTAAAGCCGCGTAGCTGCGCTGCCGGTAACGCCAGCAGCGGGGCGGATGCATTATGTCTATCTTATATATTAATGTTAACAGCGCTAAGAGAGAGAGAGAGAGAGGATGTTATGAGCACATATGCATGTACAAAGCTAGGCGGTAAGCGTGGGATCGCTGACTCTGCATTTATGATACATGGAGCATAAGTGGGTGATCATATTTCACTTGCACTTGGACTTGGGTATTTATGTAAATACTGCAACAAAGTGCTACAGTGTGTTTGTACTTATGTATATGTCTAATATATTGTAATGTACTTGAGTACAGTGAGCATTCGATACGTTCGCATACCACATCTCCCTTTAATTAATTAATTAAAGAAAATTTTGTATTCTAAATTTATAAACTGTTTGTTTCTTATTTTTATCGTTTCAGATTATACTATTATAACTTTCTCCTATTTCCGTCACAGTATACGGACCTGTATATTTAAAATCTAATTTATGTCCTAATTCGTTTTTTAATAATAATGTATCCCCTATTGATATATCTATGTTTCTTACTTTCTGATCATATATTTTCTTATTCTTTTTCTTATGTTGTTCGATCATTATTCTACCTCTTTTATATCTCTATCTCTAATCTATATTTACTTTCTTTCGCGTAATCATCTATATTATAAATTGCTTCAATGCGCTATCTATACTATTGAAATGTTTTGGTAAGTTATTTGTTTTACCAAATACTAGCTCATATGGACAATAAGTATGTGCCATAGAGGGGGTCGTGTTGAAACAGTAAACGAAATATTAAAGCCATATGTCCCAATCAGTTTTTTAAACTGATATGTATGATCGTATGTATTCTGTTCTATTCGATTGTTGCAACTGTGTGGTGGTGGTGTGCGGTAGATGTTATGTTTTTAATTTTTGAATATTTGCTCAAATAACGAATTAGTTCATTTTTATATTCTGTTCCTATGTCCGTAGTGAGCTTCTTTTTCTTTTTCTATTAGGGACACCGGGTTGAGTAGCGCTTCTCTTAAGGTTTTCAAGATTTTGTTGCCCATTTCTTTGAAATTATCAATTGAAACTTGTTCAAAGATATTTTCCGACGGTGCCACATTGAGTTGTCTGATTTGATAAATACCGGCTTGCATTTCAAGCCTTTGGAAGAACTGACCTAAGTCATTTGTCACTTGTGACCTAGAAAAGTTACTTCGTGCATGAAAAATGAGAATTTCTCTGGATGTAGTTTAAGGTTGTGTTTCCGACACACATAAAAAACATTTGTTAGGTTTTTAATCATGTGTTTTTCGGAACAACCTATAACTATCAAGTCATTTTTAATCCTATTTTTAATCCGCTATTTTTAATCCGTATGCTAATCGCGTGGAACGATAGGAGCCATTTTTATATTTCGAGAATCTTTATGAAGTTCAATCTGGCGGAATCCAGACATTAGGTAGAGACATGAAAAATATTTTGCTCGTCCTAGTTGATCAAGAATATCTTCTATTCTTGGAAGTGGAAACTTATCCGCTAGTAATTTTTTATAAATCTGACGATAATCTAATACTAGTTGCCATCTTCTGTCAGTTAAACCTGGTAAAGGTTTTTTAGGTATCAGCAAGAGTTGGCTGTTGTATTCAGATACAGACGGTTCAACGATTTTTTCGCGTAATTATTTATCTACCTGAGATTTCATTTCTTCCTTATGAGTATGTGGAATTCTATAATTTTTTATGTATACATTCTCCTCGTCTTTTAATCTCAACTTTTATTTATAAAAGTTATTTGTAGAGATTGTTTCTGATTATAGTTCGAAGATGCCACTATATTCAGTGCAAAGTTTATTTAATAATATTGAAATGTACAAAATTAAATAAAATACTTTTTGGTTTAGTTGATCTCAATATTTATTATTTTATATATCTTAGCAAAGAGTGAGGCTAAACGATAAAAGCATTTCAATATCAAAACTGAAATTAACAAAAGCCTACTTGGTCATTGTACCTTTTGTATGAATGAGTGTTTGTGTGTATTTCAACACTCATTATTCCAACACGCCTCCTCAAAAGATACATTGACCTTTTTAATTATAATTGTAAATGTCACAATACGGTTTCTTCTAAAAACAAGTTGTGCATTCTGGGATCAATATTAATGATCCACATTTGTCCAGAAATAGTTCTCTTCAAAAAACTAGTTCTAGGGTTAATGGAAAGCCAGATCATGGCTTAGTAAAAACTATACAAAATTAAAAAAAATATTTTATTGAACAAAATTTAGTTTTGTGAGACCCAATTCGTTTCTGAGGGCCACAAATCTGGCTGTAGGCAACGGCTTTGTCAGGATATCGGCCACTTAGTGCTCTGTGGAAATATATTCAAGAGTGATTATTTTATTTTCAATTTGCTCTCTTGAAAAATGATACTTTATGTCAATGTGTTTCGATCTCTTGTGGGATTATTGGCTATACTAATACAACCTTTATTATCTTCTAATATTCTGATTGGCCCACTTAATTCAAATTTTATACTAGATATTAATTATTTAAGCCATAGAACTTCTCTAACTGCTTCAAACAAAGCCATATATTCTGCTTCAGTAGAAGAAGCAGCCACTGAGTTCTTTCTTTGTATTCCAACATATCAGGCATGTCCCAAACATTTTTAATATATACCCAGTTGTACTTTTTCTATCAGTTTCACTCCCAGCACAATCAAAATAAACATATCCTATTATAGTTTCTTTAAAATTTAAATTTCTAACGAATGTTAGTTTCAAATCAATAGTACCTTTTAGATACCTTAATACTCTTTAAGGCATTGCCACAACTCTTGATTATTTTTATTTGTATATCTACTCAATATACTGATAGATGTACTTAAACCGGGACGAGTTCATAACATTATGTAAGTTAATTCCAAAGTTTATTAAACGATGAAAAAAATATAATTTTTAGGGAAGCAAGATTTCCTTTATTTGATGTTAATTTGCAACTGAATAAACTTAAATCAATTCTACCCCTAGTAACCTGTGGCTTAGCGGCAGCGGCGTTGGCAGCGGCGTCGCTGCTGATGTTGTTGGCCCGTTGGGCAATTCTTCTTGGTATTTTCGGCGGTTGCCAGTCGGCGCGTGGAGGAAATGGCACAGACACCAAGTCGGCATTTTGCTGAACTTCTTATGAGGTGTTGCAATGCTTCTTATTGGGACTGTATGAATTTATTTGTTGTTAACTCTTCCCCCTTTGATTTAAGCTTGTCCTCAAGCGATCATCAGAAGAAAGGTATGTTGTTGAACCTGAGGTTATTGGCATCTGTATTTTGTATTTGGATATGTGCTGGTTCTTTTTTGGTTCTCTTTTGTTCTTTGTTCAGTTGCAGTATTATATTTTTCTTATTTTTCTTCATTACGTGTAATACACAGGTAAGAAGGATGGCAACTGTGAACAGAGTTATGAAA
This sequence comes from Drosophila montana, assembly GCF_035044405.1. Lineage (NCBI taxonomy): Eukaryota > Metazoa > Arthropoda > Insecta > Diptera > Drosophilidae > Drosophila > Drosophila montana. Next base: position 57,653 of record NW_026997251.1, read on the forward strand.
CCGACTCTATTTGCTATAGAGTGCGTCTGAAGTTTTTGCATGTTTTTTATGTTGTTGATGTGCAACTCTTCTAATGCTTCCAGAGAAAGAATCTTAATTCTTTCGTTTTCTATTGGGGTTATTTGTATTGTGGGATTTCCTGGGGTCATGACGGTGACCTCTAGGTTGCTGAACTCTTGTTTGTTGATGAAAAAGGTTTCGTTCCAGAAGTTAATCATGTAGGTGCCTCTCACGCGTTTCTTCTCTTCTTGCCATCTAATAGTGCCGTTGAAGTCGTTCACTAGTATAAGTCCATCGTCGATTTCCTCGATCTCCGGGATATGATCTGCATTGTTACAAATTTTAATATTATTGTATCTTTTACAATTGTTGTTTATGCCATAGATTGTTTTATTACAATGAAACAGTTCGTTAAATTCTAAATTTATTGTATTGTTGTTTTTCACTACTGGCTTTATTATAGTATTTTTGCATTCTATTTCTTCTAAATAAGGAATTTTTACAATATAAAACAGAGTGGTCCCATTATGCAAAATGGATACATCTGCGAATTCTAGCATTTCTTCAATATTTAAAGGTGGCATGTTACTTATATTAAAATTATCGTTTACTATCTCTATTTTTTTTCGCCAAGTAGGAATGTATTTATTAAATTCAATTTCGCCCATTGTATGGCGTACTTAATATTAATTATTTCTTCTTTTATGAGCCTAATTTGATTTTGTAAGCTAATAGCTATCTCATCACTTATGAGAGATTCCTTTCTTATGCTATTGGTTAAGTCATTTGAGATTTTCGTGAGTTTATTAATTCGATCTTCTAATTGCCTGTTTATGATAAGCTGTTTATTGTCGTTTTCTATAAGTTTGTTTCTGTCATGTATATGTCGATGTGGATTGTATGTCCTAGGTATTTGGGGATTGGTGTTTCTTTGAGTTTTGGGTTAGTGGGATGCCTATCGTATTTTTCTTCTTTACAAACCTGACACTGTTTGACTAATTCCGTTATTCGTTGCTTCGTTTTTGGGAAATAGAATCTTTCGGACAATTGCATTTTGTTTTCTAGTGCGTTGCGGTGGGCTCTGTTGTGTGTAACCAATATCTTCTCATCTTGTTATGTTTCATTTGTTAAATCTTTTACTTGAGACTGTGTGAATCTAATCTTGAAGTTACTAAAATGTTGGGGATATATCTGCTGAATTTGGTTCATTAATTCTTGTGAGGTTATTATTCCGTTGATTACGGATGGGTTTAGATGAAATTTCAGTATTTGCGTAAGGTCGTGTTCTGAGAAATTTGGCCGAGTAATCGTATGCCTGTGGAATGTTGGGAATGGGATATGGAATTCGTAATTTGTTTCGTTGGCTCTACTGAGAAATATCTGGTTTTTGAATACGTTAATTGGAGCTTCTATGCTCGGAATTAAGTTGTGGCTTGAACTGTCTGCACTGTGCTGGGTGGAGGCTACTGATTCAATATTATTGATCACAGGGATACGTGATAGCGCATCGGCTACAATGTTATCCCTACCTGGCTTATAGAGGAGTTCGTAATCGAACTGTTCTAGGTAAGCTTTCCACCTCTTTATCCTAGCGTTGCCGTTCCAACTGCTAAGAGAGTGGGGTTGATGGTCGGTGTATAGTTTTACACTCGCTTTACCGTAGAGGTAATTCTTGAGGGCTTTAAGGCCCAAATTATTGCCAACATTTCCCTTTCATTGGTGGCGTAGTTCTCCTCTGTTTTAGAGAGAGTTCTAGAGAGGAATCAAATGGGTCGCTTGTTCTGGGATAGGACAGCCCCAATAGCAAAGTTGGATGCATCTGTTGTCAGATGAAATTCTTTACTGAAGTCCGGGTAATGAAGTATTACCTCATTCGAAACTAGGGAATTTTTTATTTTATTGAATGCTTCGATCGCTTCTTTGTTGAGATTAATGAGCTTTTTAGCTGATTGATTTTTGGACACCCGTCCATTTTCCCCTCTTAAAAGAGAGGTAAGGGGCTTTGCCAGCTTAGCGAAGTCTTTTATAAACCTCCTATAATAGCTGGCGAGGCCAATAAACGATCTTAAATGTTTGAGTGTTTTTGGAAGTGGGTACTTCCTTATTGTCTCAATTTTGCTTGGATTAGTTTCTATCCCCTTGTCTGAGATGACAAATCCCAGG
>NW_026997252.1:0-693 GCF_035044405.1 Drosophila montana
TTTTATTTATTTATTTATTTATTTATTAGTGGTCGACAAAACGAGTGTCTTCCTAATTATTCAATACATTATATTTACAATTATGAAATTTAGATGCTAAAAGCCTAGATAGAGAACACAAATTTCTAATAGCATCACCGACCGATGGAGGTGTTTTATTTGCCAGTCCGGCCAGCTGTGCCCCTTTTCACAGCTAATTTTGTCAGTGACGCTATTAGAGCCTACATCTAAGAAGAAGGGTGTAAGTAGGAAAAAGTTCTCTTAAGTAAAATTAAAAATAATCTTAATTTGCTAAATTATTTAAGAATATATCATAAATAGGAGAAAAGAAAGTAAAAAGATTGTTAATAAAGTAAAGAACTGTATGCTAGATATACAGAGTGTTAAGTAGATAGGATGAAGACATAGTATTGGGAAAGTAATGGGAAATCACCGACCCGGTGGGGGAAAATTTACAGCCTGTCCGGCAAGCTATGCCCCTATTCATAGCTGGGAATGGTCAGTGACTTCCCGAAGGTATCCTGAAAGCAACGATTTTATTAGGGGTAGAGAAAGTTCGGTAGAGAAAACGTGATGCAAACTATTGTAATTTTTACATAGCACGCGAAAAGGATTGTGCATAGCGTAGTCTGTTGTGCACGTAGATAGGAATAAGGGGCGGTAATTTCTGGTTGGTCTAGCCGGAACAGAGAA
>NW_026997253.1:0-535 GCF_035044405.1 Drosophila montana
TATACTTTAAAGCACACTTAATTTTCGACCTATAGCTCTTATGGCAGCTATTTGATATTGTGGTCCGATTTTGATAATCTTTTTGCAGCTATATGATGATTTAATACGATGTGGAGAAGATTATGAAAATACTTAGGGAACATAGTTAAGATTCTTAATGCCGAGTTCGATCAAGATGTATATTAAAAAAAAATGATGCGTTGGTCCGATGTAGATAAGATTTTGTATATATTTAGGGTACTCTGTAAAATTTAAAAGAGAAAGAAGGGCTATCTTCGGCACGCCGAAGATTTAATACCCTTGCAGACACACCTTTTCATAATTCTTAGTGCCTTGCCCGTATCTAAGAAGCACAGGGAAAATAGTTATTGACGAGTATGTTTTTCATACAACAACTTAATTTTCGACCGATCATTCCTATGGTAGCTATATGATATAGTAGTCCGATGTAAATAAGATTTTGCATATATATAAGGAGCATAGTAAAACTAATGAATGTCGAGTTCGGTCAAGATACAGTGCCGCTCAACTGAAT
>NW_026997254.1:0-1561 GCF_035044405.1 Drosophila montana
TTGAAGACGCCCTAGCAGAAAAGGAGAATCTATATCGCCAACAACCAACTTATGTAGAAAGACAACACCGAGAATTGTCCTACGGTTGGTTAACGACGGAAGGTTAAGAAGAAGCAGCCTGCTGGAATAGGATGGCAACCGAAGATTAGGGTCCCAATTTAAACCTCGTAAGGCAAAAAGCAGAAATTGCTTCTGAACAGATTCAATACGATCCTGGCTATTGTTATACTGCGGAGACCAGATGCAAGAGCAGTATTCAAGGATAGGGCGAACAAGAGAGATGTACAGAAGTTTCGTTATAAAAGGATCGTTAAACTCTTTAGACCATCGTTTAATGAATCCAAGTACACCTTTTGCCTCATTAACGATGGTATCTATGTGAAGATTGAAACAGAGTTTAGAATCAAAAAGAACGCCTAAATCCTTAACTGTTAGTATACGTTGCAATGGAGTATTGTCGATTGTATAACTGACCAGATAAGGTGTAGTACGATTAAATGTCATAAACATACACTTTGAACAATTCAGATGCAATTGATTGGCCGAGCACCAAAGTTGCATAGCGTTCAAATCGTCTTGAAGACGAGAATGATGTAGGGGATTGGTGTATGATAGAATAAGTTTCACGTCGTCCGCATACATGAGTACACGGGCATGGGATATAACAGAGGGAAGATCATTTATAAAAAGAGTAAAGAGTAAAGGTCCAAGATGACTACCTTGAGGAACACCAGAAGTAACGTGAACCTGTTTAGAGGTAGTCAGCCTCAGCATTACTCTTTGGGTCCTACCTTTTAAATAAGAACTAATCCAAAGCAATAGAGACGGAGGGAAACCTATTCGGTCAAGTTTAAAAAGTAAAATGTCATGGTGCACGGAGTCAAACGCCTTACTGAAGTCAGTGTAAATGACATCAGTTTGCATTTTCGAAAGGAAAGCATCATTTACCAAGGAAGTAAACTCAAGCAGATTGGTCGTAGTAGACCGATTCTTTACGAATCCATGTTGAACAGGGGAAACAACTGATTTGCAGAAATGCTGCAAATTCGAAGTGATTATTTTTTCAAATAATTTAGGAATAGCGGACAGTTTTGCAATGCCCCTGTAATTTAGTATATCAGACTTTCCACCTTTCTTGTGGAGAGGAATGATATAAGATTCTTTCCAAAGAGATGGAAAGACAGAAGAATCGAGGGATAGATTAAAAAGCTTTAGCAATGGATAAACAAGGGAAGAACTACACTCCTTGAGTAGACAACTAGGGATATTGTCAGGCCCAGGAGAGAAAGAAGATTTTAAAGAATTTAAAGCTAAAAGGAGAGAGGAATGGGAAATAATAGGGGGAGGTATAGAACTAGAGGAAGTAATAGTATAAGGGTAAGAATTATTATTAGGACAGACTGAAGAGTAAGTTGATTGAAAAAAATTAGCAAAGAGGTTAGCAGAATCAGAGTCATTGCTAGCTTTATCCATCCCGAGAGAAAAAGAAGATGGCAAACTTGAAGATTTACGCTTCGAGTTTACAAAATTGTAAAACTGTCTCGGATTTAGGGTAAATTGG
>NW_026997255.1:0-16518 GCF_035044405.1 Drosophila montana
GCTATCACCCAGCCCGCAGGACAATTCTTATTGCTTATCCACACTCCCGGCTCTAACATAAACATAACAGCGCAACCACTTAACATAAAGATAAAGCCGCCCCCGAGAGCTTTTAAACTTTAAGGAAAGAAGCTTTAGCATGAATACAGCTGATTCGCAGCATAAGATCATTGCGAGCTTTTGAACTTTAAGAGAATAAGATTTATCATAACCATAGCTGACTTGCAGCGTAAGTTCCCAATTGTACTTTAGTTCTAATCTTGGGGATACACGAGAGCCTGCATCTGGCTCTGCTGCCATAGGCGGAACACTTTGCGGACGAGGATTCTTCGACATTGTTCCTTGGGACAAACATCTTTTGGAGGTCCTTGACTTCCGGTTCCAATCGGCATAATAACTATCGTCGGTTGCTTTGCGAGGGCGTCGTCTACCAAACTTGGGCTAGACGGTGAAATTATTGTTTTCAAGCCCGGACAAAAAGTAATAATTTGCATCACCTTCATAACTGATCAATTTGTATGAATCAACTGAAAAGAAAAAGTGTAGGGAAAACGAAAATTATATAATTAAGCGGTAAGTGCCAGCTCTACACCAAGCACACTTGAGTCCAGCTTTCTCAGCAAAAGACAATGGTTAGATTGAGATCCGGCTTACACTTATATGATGTAAGTAAGAGATCTAAAAGGCAAAAGATAACAGTTTGATCCACTTGATATGCACAAATTCAGCAAGGCTCTAGGAATCTCTCAGAAGGAAATAAAAAGATTAGAATGCCTAGGTTAAGACTTAATGAGAAAGTAGCGCTAACTCCATAGAGCAACAGAAGGGTATAATTGAATCAGTGTAGAAGTAAACGGGATGGCCGCAGATCATTTCTCCACGTAAAACCAATAACCAATGTCTACTAGACACGATTAAACAATCATATAGGGATTAATATGGTTTTCTAAATATAGATTACGGAGTTATAACAAATTAAAGTTAAAACGCAATTAGGTAATCTAAACAAAACACATGTGTTATTTGCTATAATAAGTTTTGGCAGTTACGCCAATTTAAAGCTGTAGCTGATCCAAAAACAACTTATTGCAAACAACAGGACAATGGGTAGTGACGAAAACATTTAAACTAGCTGTGTATTGTCAGGTATTGTAGACAAATGAGAAGAGTTATCAGTCGGGGCCAGCCAGAATGGCTGCTTCAGGCCCTTAAGTTGGGCTCCAAATATAAATTTAATATATAATATTGTAACATACAACGTATGAAAGCGAGCTGATGTCCGCGTCTAGCCGAGCACGCGCTGATTACGGCTCAGTGACGTCGGCTCGGGTGGGTTGACTAGGATATGGCTAACCTACCAATAATTATATTATAATTGTTGACAAGGTTGAAAAAGAGTACGAGGTCGGCTCAGCTGTAATCTCAGAAGCCGGTTCAATGGAAACTCTTGCAGTCATGCAGTCCAAGTATGACTACTGCTACTCGGTATATGAGAGATGCGCCGCTAAACTAACCGAGCAAATCGATACTGCTAACGTCCGAAATAGACCGTCCGCCCAGTCCGCCATTCCGACATATATTCCCACCGGCTGACGCTTATCTCCTTGCGACACAGAAATCTTTAGCGGAGATTATATACGTTGGCCCACATTTCGAGACCTCTTTATCGCAATTTACATAAATAATCCTAGGCTCTCAGAGGTCGAGGAATTATTCCATCTCAATGCGAAAACCAGCGGCGAGGCTCAGGCAATTGTGTCGAAGTCACCTTTGACAAACGATAGCTTCCGATCAGCCTGGGCCAATCTGACTTGAGCTCAAGGTTCTTTTCAACCTGCAGCCAATCTCCCAAGAGTCTGGAACGGCAATAAAGGAACGGCAATAGCACCATTCAAGGTTGCTTAACAGCTCTGGGGTTATCCGAGATTAATATAGAAAACTGGGACTGTATCCTCGTGTTCCTATGTTCCTCCAAGCTACCCAAATTAACACTCTAACACTCTCTCTTAGAACGCTATCGCACTCTAGAGGCGATAGAAGAGCTAAAGCCAAGCGCAAATACTCCAGCGCACTCTAGAATTGTTCGCACAGAACCTCCTACCACAAAAAGGATTAATTCATTTGACAATAAGGTCGCTAACAACCCGCAAGCTTGCAAATTGTGCTCCAGGGAGAACCACCCTATTCGTCTGTGCCCATGATTTCTCCAAATGCCCGTCACCGAACGGGCAACTTACATCAAACAGCAAAAACTATGTTTGAACTGATTCGCTAGGGGTCATCAGTTAAGGGATTGCACAAGTGCTCACAATTGTTTTACGTGCAAGGGTCGTCACAATACACTCTTTCACCGTAGTGACACTCCACAATTGGCCCCTGCGTTAGTCTCCATGCCACAAGCAGCTCCCTCCAATCAATCCATACAGTCCACTCTATCCCAACAAACGAATGTTCACAATTATGTTGCAATAAACACCCATGGTGTTCTCCTAAGCACGGCTTTTATATATGTTCGCCATTTGGGTGTAAATTATACAGCTCGTGCACTGATCGACTTGGGATCAGAGGTAACATTTATTTCCGAGCGACTCTTTCACATTTTAATATTGGCTCTCCTTCCAAGCCCCTCATCCATCGAGGCATCAGCCTACGTCCTACCATCATGTACGATCCCCCAAAACTTATTGAGAACCCTGCCAAACCTCCAGTTGGCTGACCCTAATTTCCATAGGAGTTCGCAGATAGATGTGCTAATTTGGGTATCGGCAAATCCTGGTCGATCCAAGACATACGCCCTACCAGCGAATACTTTGTCAACACAGTTACCTTTGGGGTAAACTGTGCTCCATACCTCGCAATTCGGGTCCTCCATCAACTTGCTCGTGATATACAAGAACAATGTCCCATTGCTTACGATATAATTGAGAATGATGATGTAATGATGTCGATGATTTTCTAGCAGGAGCACACACTCCGCTCGGCACTCTACGGAGCCGGGTTCCCTCTGAGAAAGTGGACATCAAACACAAAGGAAGTGTTAAAAGAAATACCAAGGGACCACTAACTGTGTGCGGATTTCTTAGAAATCGAAGAGGCTATCGTCGCCAAAACGCTAGGCCTTCGATGGCAAGCCACAACAGATCAGTTTTTCTTTGCTCCGTCCAAAATTGTATCTCAGCATTCGCTCACTAAACGTTAAGTACTATCTCAGATTGCGAAACTGTTCGATCCTGCTGGATGGCTAACACCTGTGATAGTTCGAGCAAAGATTTTCATGCAAGAGATCTGGCTCCAAGAACTGGAGTGGGATGATTCCCTGCCGGAAGATCTCGTTCAATGTTTGCATGAATTCCTAACCGATTATCCCTCTCTCGAAGAATTCCGTATCCCAAGATGGGTAGATTTTCAGCCAAAGGTAAAGGTGCAGTTCCATGGCTTCTGCGACGCGTCCCAGCGCGCATATGGTGCTGCACTTTGTTTGCGCGTCGAGATGAATGAATGCATCTCCACTCATCTTCTCGCAGCAAAAACGAGAGTCGCGCCAGTTAAGACGGTATCACTAGCACGCTTAGAGCTGTGTGGCGCCGTTCTTCTTTCCGAGCTCACCACGGCTCTTATTCCTCAGCTCCCTATCCAGAGTAGAGAAAACTACAATTGGACAGACTCCACTATTGTTCTTGCCTGGTTGGATAACCGGGTAGCCAAGATAACGTCCACCAATGGCAAGTGGTCCCATGTTCGATCCGAACATAACCCAGCTGACTTAGCTAGTCGGGGGTTTCTCCTCGGGACCTATTGGGCAGCACTTTGTGGTGGCATGGACCGGAATGGTTACAACTACCACAAAACCAATGGCCAGTTCCTGTTACGGTACTTGAGACAGAGCTAGAACCTCCTCCTATCCACCGACAAACTTCTGGAACGATTCTCCAGATTCGACTAGGCATTGCGAGTTATCGCATATGTCTGTCGCTTTATCCAGCGCTGCAGAAATCCAGCGATCCACCTCCCTGCTGAGCTCCGTAATGAAGAACTTACGAGAGTGCAGGCCATACTTATCGAGTATACTCAAGCTTATTCTAAGGAGTATAGCTGTTTGCTTGATAAGAAGCAAATCCAAGGCTCAAGCAGCATTCGCAACTTAAACCCTTTCATCGATCAAAGCGGTATTCTGCGATCCTGCGGTCGTGTGAGAGTGTCAACCTCATTAGGCTATGATGAGCGACATCATATAATCATTCCGGCCAATTGTGACTTTTCACGCCTCCTGGTCCGATTTAACCACCTCATTTGTTTTCACGGAGGCAATCAGTTCCTCATAAGAGCCAAATACTGGATCCCAAAGCTCAAGGTCCTGGTAAAATCTACCATAAACTCCTGCAAGGTCTGTGTAATACACCGTCGACGACTTCAGACCCAACTTACGGGCGAGCTCCCAAGGGCGAGATCAACCTTTTCCCGACCCTTCGCACACACTGGTGTAGATTTTGCCGGACCTTTCGATATTAAAAGCTACATTGGTCGAGCGTGCAAAATTACCAAGGGATATGTCTGTGTCTTCCTGTGTTTCAGCACGAAAGCAATCCACTTAGAAGCCACCCCAGACCTAACCACGGAGAGATTCCTGGCGACATTGTCGCGATTTATTGCAAGACGTGGCCTTCCCCAACAGATGTATTCAGATAATGGGAAAACATTTGTGGGAGCCTCATCCGTTCTCTCGAGAGATTTCTTTCAAGCTACCAATGAGCTCGTCTTATCCAAGCACAGCCATCAAAACCTATGTTGGCATTTCAATCCCCCTGGCGCTCCTCACATGTTAAAAGCTTTAAGACCCACTTCTACAAATCCACCTCATCCTCAAAATATACATTTGAGGAGTTTTCGACTCTCCTCTCCAAGATTGAAGCCTGTCTTAACTCCAGACCAATCTCTCCAATGTCGGAAGATCCGACCGATTTATTGGCTCTAAGTCCAGGCCACTTCCTAGTTGGCGGCCCTCTATTGTCAACCAACGAGCCGGTAATCCAAGAAGAGGCTTTTTCTATAATTAACTGCTGGCAGCAACTCAAACCGCTCCACCAGTAATTCTGCTTTCGGTGGAAGAACAAATACTTAAAAGAGCTCGCTAAACGGAGCAAATGGCAGTCCCCTACAAGGGACATCCAAGTCGGTGATATGGTGATAATCAAGGAGGATAATCTACCAATAAATGAATGGCGCCTCGGCCGAGTCCAGCTCGCTTTCCCAGGCTCAGATGGCAAGGTCCGCATAGTGGACGTGCTTACCGCTCGTGGTGTCATCCGAAGGCCAATAGCTAAATTGGTCCTTCTTCCTACTGAGGCGAATAATACCACCGACTAATCCTTTAAAGCAACTAATCCCTCTTTATAAAAAACCAACCAACCAACCTCTCCTACATCTTATTCTCCAGTGAACTGAACTGAACTGAACTGATGACCTGTGCGATTAACAGCACCCCGGACATCAGCAGCAGCAAATAATATTGCCCCGTGCGATGACCAGCACCGGCACCGCCTGAGCCCATAGGCGTCGGACAAATACAGCAGACAAAATTAAACAAACATAGGGGATACCGTCAACCTTTAGGATACTGCTCCTGTTGAGCAAAGGGATGCACCGAGCCTGGCTGTGGCTTTAGAGGTGTATCCAAACGATGGACCCGCCCCTCACAATAGCTGAGTACAGGGTAAGGCAAGAGAGGAAACCACCAAAAAAGACCAAGCGTGGTGGGCGCATAAGGAAACTTATACAGCAGAGAAGAAGTTCTAACCCTCAAGTTGAAGCACCCTCAAAGTGCAACTAGAAAAATACTAAAATCTGTTCGAACTTTTTACTAACACATACGGGTGGACCATTAATTGTATAAATAACAAGTAAGAGGTTCTAGTCTGCAGCTCCCGACAAGGTGATACCCTGAATCCTCTTATTCCAACACCAAATGCAGCTCACGCTACGCACTCGTTTGCTTTAGTAGTAAAATAAATTAAAAAAAAACAGTTCCCTTGGCAGGGTTCGACCGTATTACTTGCTGCTGACTCTATTCCACAGCCATACCAACCAAAAAAAAAAAAATAGTTTCCTCGGTCACGCATGTGTAGATCCATGCAGAAAATTTCGAAATTTATCTCCATCCCTTCGGCATAGGGAAGTTAAGAAACTGGACCTTTTTATAACTACCTAAAGAACATCAAACTCGGATACTGCTGCATTTTATAACTTCACCAGAAGTAAAGAAGGAACAACAATTTCTCTTTGAAGCGAACAGACGTGTTTTTTTTAAGCTCCCCTTTTTATTTTGATTTTAATAAACCACCGGTGTTCTAATATTTATTATTAAAATATTTCCATTGTTCTGTTTGCCTTCTCGGTTTATTTTTTTATTTTATCGCGAGTGCATGATTGTGGCCTGTGCATTTTATCATATAAATATTGTTACTTTTTAATTTGTGTTCATTTTCATTTTTGTTTGTGTTTATGTTTGTTGTATATGTTTAACTGTACATCTCCCCTCTTGGTTTACAAGATATCGTACAATCAAGCAATCTATAAATATACTACTCTCTCGTATATTCGCTCTTTTTTTCACATATTTTCAACTTCCTGCCGCTTGTTTATTTTCTATACTTATCATTAATTATTAGTTATTAATATTTTCTAAATTATTTTTAATTATTATTAATCTAAATAACTCTTTTTACATTTGCCTGTTTTACTACAATAGAGACCCATAATAATGACCATAAAATGATCTGCTTAAAAAAAACTCCAGCATACCTTGTTGGCTATGTGACAATATTGTGTATTCTAATGGTGAGGGTTACACTGGCCTAGTGGAGGATGCTATTGCCCATCGAAATGGTTGGCACTATAGTTGCGACTCGTGTAGGGAGATTGTTGGAGAAATGCGGGCGTTTATGCGTCAGACCAGGAGTGACTTTAGAGGTCTGATTGTTAATTTTCGTAAACTAAACGATCAGCTCACTGCCTTGGATACCCAATTTAATAGCCTAAACCTGTTGGATGAGTCTCCAGGGCCTAAAAAGCCCTTTCCTGGTGATTTGCCGTTGCCTAATACCCTTTAGCCTCCGACTGCAATTCAGCAGCCTACTACTCCTATTGCACAGCATCTCATCTGATATGTTACTCCGGTAGCTGTGGGGTCTGCTGTGGACACTGGTTCTGTCCCGAAATGTGTGAAACTGAGAAAAACCAGTCGAATTATCAGTGTCGTCCGCTGTCGTAGAAGTTCCGAAAGGGCGACAGCAACAAATAAATTAACAGCAGCTGCTAGAAGACTCGTCGTCCGCACTACCGGGTGTTGTAGTTACCACAGGTAACAATTGTTCCTACTGTCCTACCTGGGTCGCCTAAGCCTCTAGTTGGAGTTCCACCGTAGAGACACATTATTGTTTCTAGGCTTGCCCCTCACTTCTCATCAGATGATGTAAAAGCCTTTATACAGGAAAAATTTCAAGCCCCAGTTATAAAGGTAGAAACATTTAAGTTCGCCTATAAAAGGGATATTGCATCCTTTAAAATAAGTGTTCCGCCAGATATATTTACTAACATTTGTTGTAAAGTAATTTGGCCAGAACACTTAATGGTCAAAGAATATAAGGCCAACAATAAAAATCGGACTCCGACTTTATTACCACCTGTTTTTAGTGGCGCATCAACTTTAGATGTCTTAAATCTAAACTTTTTAGCTTGTACCTAGATTTTCTTGCTTTTAATTTTCAAATTATCGCTTTTACTGAGACCTGGCTAAAGCCGGACATCTCAGACTCGTCAAGTTTTACCTCCAAATACACCGCTTACATGTGAACTTATGTGAACGAGCTTCCCGTATCGGAAAAGGAGTCCTCATAGCTGTCGAGTCTGCTCTTTCGTCGGAACTCATTAAACTTCCCATCTCAGAGATTGAGCTGGCTGCTGTAGGAGTTGTATTTGGAAGTTTATGTATCTTCATTTCATTTACCCCCCTCTATCTAAATTGTCCATTTATCAACCCCATCTTATCGCTACTAAATCTATCTCCTCAAGATAAAATTTTCTTGTTGGATTTGTTCGACAGTACTGTCCTCAGGAAAAATCCTTTACGCTTCCTGAAGACCCTTTTCATCCAACTCTGGATATGGTATGGATATGGTCCCTATAAAGGAATCGGAATTAGCTGAACGCAACCGTCGTTTCCGAAATGCTGATTTTCATAAGCTGAATGATCTTATTCTGCAAGTTGACTGGTCCCAACTGTACAATTGTGCATACATTGATGTTGCTAATAAACTATTTTATGATACATTGTACTCGTTTTTTTATGTTTACGTGCCTCTTAATCACCCATGGAGGCCTGACAGGCCTCCGAGGTTAGTCGAGTTGTTATTTAAAGTTAAAGAAATCGGGAAATCACTCTGATATCTCCCGATGTGCAGTTGCCCGATGAAATTTTTCTACTCAAAATTCCATCTGCTATAGGGATTACCTTCGCCGTTGTAGCCTCAAATTTTAACATAATCCTAAGCCATTTTTTAACTTTGTCAATTCTAAACGAAAGATATATTTGGCCTTCTTCGGTTAAGTTTGCAGATGAGAGCGCGAATACTGAATCCAGGCATAGCCGATCTGTTCGAAAACTTTTTTCAAACTACCTACTCCTCTACTAGGTATAATAAAAATCAGCCTTATCCTTATCAGTTACAGAGGTCAAACTGCATCCTAAATTCCATGATTACGGAAAGTTCGCTTCTCACCGGGCCCTGATGGTGTTTCTGCTTGTGTGCTCAGGTACTGTGCTGCAGCACTATGTTAACCTGTTATAAAGCTTTTTGAATTGTCCGTAAACATATCCCTCTCCATAAGAAAAGGAGTAAGTCCGATGTCGAAAACTATAGATGATTTCCAAATTATCCGCTATACCTTAAGCTTTTGAGAGAATCATAACATCTCAACTGCAAAATTTATTGTGTTCTATTTTTTAACTTTCCAAGAATGGGTTCGGGAAGCGCAGATCTACAACAACTAACCTTCTTGAGTTTACTTCGCTTGTAATTGATGGGTTTCAGAAAAGAATGCAGACTGTCGTCATCTATACTGATTTCAGTAAGGCTTTTAACTCTGTCAACCACTGTTTGCTGTTTCATAAGTTATTCCTTCTCGGCTTCCTAGTCAATCTCTTGAACTGCATTTCAGATTATTTGCGTAACAGAACCCAAAATGTTGAAGCAAGGCATTTGGGCCAGAAGCAGCCAATTGGCAAGCCCACTACACATGGCAGCCAAGACGAAAATTGGTGGCCATGCGGCAACTACAGACGGCTGAACCATATCACAAAGCCAAACAGGTGTCCATTGCCGCATATTTATGATATCACATACAAGCTAAATGACAAGTCAATCTTCACGACAATTGATCTGGAACGAGCATATCATCAGATACCAATTGCTCCAGAACACAATCGTCTCACCATTTATACGAATTTAATGTGATGATATTTATTCTGTATAACGCATGACAAACAATTCAACGATTTATGGACCAAATATTTCGATGGTAATGCTTTGGCGTTGCCTGCACACATAAGGAATGTCCAAATTAGTAGGGGATGGTATCTATCCCACGTAGTTTCAAGTTTCTTAAGATTCCATTCACGGCGGCGGAATTAAACTTTATAGCGTATTTTATTAAATATATGCAATTAAACGTTATCGGTAGCGCGGTGGTAGCACGATTGTCAAGTATCGTGCAGCAACGATACTGCTTCACGATGAATTTCCGATAATTTTTTAACTATCGTCAACGCTTTGAGGTGAGCGAATGAGAGCTGCTAACTATCGATTATGAATAATTAAAATATCGAATTTTCAATTTGGCGGAGGCGATTGTGTATTTAAATTGTATGAACTAAAATACAAAATATACTCTTTGCATTCGCAATACTTTGTTTTCAATAATTTAATATAAATGTAATTGAAAATTTAATTTGAATATTTTTTAATTAATGTAAGCTGTTAAATGTGGTTATATAATAAATTTAAAAAATAATAATTTATATAAAAATCGATATATGAATTATATTTATGTTTGATATTATTAATAGAATTTGCAGAGTAATTTTAAAAATATGTATGAATGACTACCGTTTACAATTCGGCTTTGACCAGGTCATGTTATTTCATTAAATTTTAATAATCAAATTTTAATAATCAAATTTTAAATAATTAATTTTCACCCATTATTGCGCTTGGCATATTAGTAGCTTTCTGCACTCCAATAAAATATATTTTAAGTATATATTTAATTCGTTCGAAGTCAACCGGACGGTAAGCAACAAAATATCACACATCCGAAATATCCCAATCCTAAGTCGATTGCAACAGATCAACATATAATTCTTAGTAGGTTTTTGCGTCTGCACGTCTAAGTCAACCAGCTTTCGCGTCATTAAGGCACACATCGCATTCATACGGGCGTTCCTTGGTATGTATGGTGTGGATAACAATAATAAGTTTCTATTAGAATATATGGGGCATATTTAACATGGAGTGACAAATTCAGTTTCCAATAATATCAAAGAATGATGCAGTCAGTCACAAACGCAAAGTCCTGTTGTCTCTAAACTAAGGGCTCATATATTAATACCGAATTAAAAGATGCATTAATACAGAGATTTACACCAGTCAAGATAATCAAGATATTTATATTTACTAAAATATAAGTTTAAAAAATCAAACAAAAGAATATTATTTATAGATTTTGAATCAGTTCAAATAACGTAGGCATAAAGGGGCATTAACACCTAGGCTTGAGGGCAATGTGGAATTTCTTTTGCTGGGTCAGACGCATCTGTTAAGAGTTAGAACAAACATCTCAAACATTCATTATGCTTGCCGTCACCTTGGGTTGCTGTTATACTTTGCGTGTTTACCTGCGTGACATCTGCAAAAAATCAAATTGCAATTGTTTGTTGACACCCAAACTCAGACAAAATGGGAGGAGGCCGCAGGCATTGACAAGGTACCGTCAGCTGATAAATTCTTTGCATTCATCCAATGTGACCGATTCTCAGGTGGGCGAATCCAAACATAATAATAACACCAGCAAAAGGGTGCTTGTAGGCGAGATTAACCAAAATGGCTGCAGTTATGATGCATCTTTTTACCGTCACGCATGTGACCATGCAGAAAATTTTGAAATTTATCTCCATCCTTTCGGCATAGGGAAGTTAAGAAACTGGCCCTTTTTATAACTACCTAAATAACATCAAACTCGGATACTGCTGCATTTTATTACTTCGCCAGAAGTAAAGAAGAAACAACAATTCTTCTTTGAAGCGAACAGACGTGTTTTTTTGTGCTCTCCTTTTTATTTTGATTTTAATAAACCACCGGCGTTCTAATGTTTATTATTAAAATATTTCCATCATTCTGTTTGCCTTCTTGGTTTTTTTTTTATTTTATCGCGAGCGCAAGATTGTGGCCTGTGCATTTTATCATATAAATATTGTTACTTTAAAATTTGTGTACATTTTCGTTTTTGTTTGTGTTTAAGTTTGTTGTTTAGGTTTTACTGAACATCTCCCCTCTTGGTTTCCAAGATTTCGAGCAATCAAGCAATCTATAAATAGACTACTCTCTCGTATATTCGCGCTTTTTTCACATTTTTGCAACTTTTGCGTTTTCTACTTTCTGCCGCTTGTTGGTGTTCTATACTTATTATTATTTATTAGTTATTAATATTTTCTAAATTATTTTTTAATTATTATTAATCTAAATAACTCTTTTTACATTTGCCTGTTTTACTACAATAGAGACCGATAATAATGGACCATAAAATTATCTGCTTTTTTGGCTGTGTGATAATATTGTGCATTCTAATGGTGCGGGTTACACTGGCCTAGTGGAGGATGCTATTGCCCATCGAAATGGTTGGCACTATAGTTGCGACTCGTGTAGGGAGATTGTTGGAGAAATGCGGGCGTTTATGCGTCAGACCAGGAGTGACTTTAGAGGTCTGATTGTTGGTTTTCGTAAACTAAACGATCAGCTCACTGCCTTGGATACCCAATTTAATAGCCTAAATCTGTTGGATGAGTCTGCAGGGCCTTAAAAGCCCTTTCCTGGTGATTTGCCTTGCCTAATACCCTTCGGCCTTCGACTGCAATTCAGCAGCCTACTACTCCGATTGCAAAGATTCTCATCTGTTATGTTACTCCGGTAGCTGTGGGGTCTGCTGTGGACACTGGATCTGTCCCGAAATGTGTGAAACTGAGAAAAACCAGTCGAATTATCAGTGTCGTCCGCTGTCGTAGAAGTTCCGAAAGGGCGACAGCAACAATTAAATTAACAGCATCCGCAAGAAGGCTCGTCGTCCGCAGTACCTGGTGTTGTAGAGACACATTTTTGTTTCTAGGCTTGCCCCTCACTTCTCATCAGATGATGTAAAAGCCTTTATACAGGAAAAAATTCAAGCCCCAGGTATAAAGGTAGAAACATTTAAGTTCGCCTATGAAAGGGATATTGCATCCTTTAAAATATGTGTTCCGCCAGATATATTTACTAACATTTGTTGAAAAGTAATTTGGCCAGAACACTTAATGGTCAACGAATATAAGGCCAAAAATGAAAATCGGACTCCGACTTTATGACCACCTGTTTTAATGGCGCATCAACTTTAGAGGTCTTAAATCAAAACTTGTTAACCTGTACTTAGATTCTCTTTCTTTTAATTTTGAAATTATCGCTCTTACTGAGACTCGGCTGAAGCCGGAGATCTCAGACTCTTCAATATAAACGGGATATTGCATCCTTTAAAATAAGTGTTCCGCCAGATATATTTACTAACATTTGTTGTAAAGAGTTTTGGGCGGAACACTTAATAGTCAAAAAATATAAGGCCAAAAAGAAAAAACGGACTCCGATTTTGTATTTGGAAGTTTATGTATCTTCATTTTAGCTTCATATTACCCCCTGTATCTAAATTGTCCATTTATCAACCACATCTTAACGCTACTAAATCTATCTCCTCCCTACTTTCTCATGGAGACCTTTTAGTTGTTCTTGGGGACTTCAATCTCCCAAATGTCGATGGTTCATCGCCATCAGATTCAAACTTTCTAATGCCCTATTGATGGACTACATGAAATGTTACGGCAGGTTAATTGGGTGCGCAATTCAAGATACAATTTTCTTGTTGGATTTGCTCGACAGTACTGACCTCAGGAAAAATCCTCTTACGCTTCGTGAAGACCCTTTTCATCCAACTCTGGATATGGTATTGATCTGCCAGCCCGAGTCCCTATCAAGGAATCGGAATTAGCTGAACGAATCCGTTGTTTCCGAAAGACTGATTTTTATAAGCTGAATGATCTTATTCTGCAAGTCGACTGGTCCCAAGTGTACAATTGTGCATACATTGATGTTGCTAATAAACTACATTGTACTCGTTTTTTTATGTTTACGTTCCTCTTGATTACCCGGGGAGGCCTGATAGGTCTCCGTGGTTAGTCGAGGTGTTATTTAAAGTTTAAGAAACGGGAAATCACTCTATCTCCGGTTATGCAGTTGCCTGATGAAAATTTTCTACTAAAAATTCCATCTGCTATAGGGTTTACCTTCGTCGTTGTAGCTTCAAATTTTAACATAATCCTAAGCCATTTTTTAACTTTGTCAATTCTAAACGAAAAACATCTATATTGCCTTCTTCGGTTAAGTTTGCAGATGAGAGCGCGAATACTGATCCAGGCATAGCCGATCTGTTCGAAAACTGTTTTCAAACTACCTACTCCTCTACTAGGTATAATAAAAATCAGCCTTATCCTTATCAGTTACAGAGGTCAAACTGCATCCTAAATTCCATGATTACGGAAAGTTCGCTTCTCACCGGGCCCTGATGGTGTTTCTGCTTGTGTGCTCAGGTACTGTGCTGCAGCACTTTGTTAACCTGTTAAAAAGCTTTTTGAATTGTCCGTAAACATATCCCTCTCCATAAGAAAGGGAGTAAGTCCGGTGTCGAAAACTATAGATGATTTCCAAATTATCCGCTATACCTTAAGCTTTTGAGAGAATGATAACATCTCAACTGCAAAATTTATTGTGTCTTATTTTTTAACTTTCCAAGAATGGGTTCGGGAAGCGCAGATCTACAACAACTAACCTTCTTGAGTTTACTTCGCTTCTAATTGATGGGTTTCAGAAAAGAATGCAGACTGTCGTCATCTATACTGATTTCAGTAAGGCTTTTAACTCTGTCAACCACTGTTTGCTGTTTCATAAATTATTCCTTTTCGGCTTCCTAGTTAATCTCTTGAACTGCATTTCAGATTATTTGCGTAACAGAACCCGAAATGCTGAAGCAAGGCTTGCCCCTCACTTCTCATCAGATGATGTAAAAGCCTTTATACATGAAAAATTTCAAGCCCCAGGTATAAAGGTAGAAACATTTAAGTTCGCCTATAAAAGGGATATTGCATCTTTTAAAATAAGTGTTCCGCCAGATATATTTACTAACATTTGTTGTAAAGTAATTTGGCCAGAACACTTAATGGTCAAAGAATATAAGGCCAACAATTAAAATCGGACTCCGACTTTATTACCACCTGTTTTTAGTGGCGCATCAACTTTAGATATCTTAAATCTAAACTTTTTAGCTTGTACCTAGATTTTCTTGCTTTTAATTTTCAAATTATCGCTTTTACTGAGACCTGGCTAAAGCCGGACATCTCAGACTCGTCAAGTTTTACCTCCAAATACACCGCTTACATGTGAACTTATGTGAACGAGCTTCCCGTATCGGAAAAGGAGTCCTCATAGCTGTCGAGTCTGCTCTTTCGTCGGAACTCATTAAACTTCCCATCTCAGAGATTGAGCTGGCTGCTGTAGGAGTTGTATTTGGAAGTTTATGTATCTTCATTTCATTTACCCCCCTCTATCTAAATTGTCCATTTATCAACCCCATCTTATCGCTACTAAATCTATCTCCTCAAGATAAAATTTTCTTGTTGGATTTGTTCGACAGTACTGTCCTCAGGAAAAATCCTTTACGCTTCCTGAAGACCCTTTTCATCCAACTCTGGATATGGTATGGATATGGTCCCTATAAAGGAATCGGAATTAGCTGAACGCAACCGTTGTTTCCGAAATGCTGATTTTCATAAGCTGAATGATCTTATTCTGCAAGTTGACTGGTCCCAACTGTACAATTGTGCATACATTGATGTTGCTAATAAACTATTTTATGATACATTGTACTCGTTTTTTTATGTTTACGTGCCTCTTAATCACCCATGGAGGCCTGACAGGCCTCCGAGGTTAGTCGAGTTGTTATTTAAAAATCGGGAAATCACTCTGATATCTCCCGATGTGCAGTTGCCCGATGAAATTTTTCTACTCAAAATTCCATCTGCTATAGGGATTACCTTTGCCGTTGTCGCCTCAAATTTTGACATAATCCTAAGCCATTTTTTAACTTTGTCAATTTTAAACGAAAGATATATTTTGCCTTCTTCGGTTAAGTTTGCAGATGAGAGCGCGAATACTGATCCAGGCATAGCCGATCTGTTCGAAAACTTTTTTCAAACTACCTACTCCTCTACTAGGTATAATAATAATCAGCCTTATCCTTATCAGTTACAGAGGTCAAACTGCATCCTGAATTCCATGATTACGGAAAGTTCGCCTCTCACCGGGCCCTTACGGTGTTTCTGCTTGTATGCTCAGGTACTGTGCTGCAGCACTGTGTTAACCTGTTATAAAGCTATTTGAATTGTCCGTAAACATATCCCTCTCCATAAGAAAGGGAGTAAATCCTGTTATAAAGCTATTTGAATTGTCCGTAAACATATCCCTCTCCATAAGAAAGGGAGTAAATCCGATGTCGAAAACTATAGATGATTTCCAAATTATCCGCTATACCTTAAGCTTTTGAGAGAATCATAACATCTCAACTGCAAATTTATTGAGTTCTATTATTTAACTTTCCAAGAATGGGTTCGGGAAGCGCAGATCTACAACAACTAACCTTCTTGAGTTTACTTCGATTGTAATTGATGGGTTTCAGAAAAGAATGCAGACTGACGTCATCTATACTGATTTCAGTAAGGCTTTTAACTCTGTCAACCAATGCTTGCTGCTTCATACATTATGCCTTCTCGACTTCCCAGTCAATCTCTTGAACTGCATTTCAGATTATTTGCGTAACAGAACCCAAAATTCTGAAGCAAGGCATTTGGAGTCCAAGAAGCAGCCAATGGGCAAGCCTACTACACATGGCAGCCAGGACGAAAAAAAAAATGGCGGCCATGCGGCAACTACAGACGGCTAAACCATATCACAAAGCCAAACAGGTATTGCCGCATATTTATGATATCACATACAAGCTCAATGACAAGTCAATCTTCACGACAATTGATCTGGAACGAGCATATCATCAGATACCAATTGCCCCAGAACACCGCAATCGTCCCACCATTTGGCTCATACCAATTTAATGTGATGATAT
>NW_026997256.1:0-544 GCF_035044405.1 Drosophila montana
CAAAATTCTGAAGCAAGGCATTTGGAGTCCAAGAAGCAGCCAATGGGCAAGCCTACTACACATGGCAGCCAGGACGAAAAAAAAAATGGCGGCCATGCGGCAACTACAGACGGCTAAACCATATCACAAAGCCAAACAGGTATTGCCGCATATTTATGATATCACATACAAGCTAAATGACAAGTCAATCTTCACGACAATTGATCTGGAACGAGCATATCATCAGATACCAATTGCCCCAGAACACCGCAATCGTCCCACCATTTGGCTCATACCAATTTAATGTGATGATATTTAGGCTGTATAACGCATGCCAAACATTTCAACGATTTATGGACCAAATATTTCGATGGTAATGCTTCGGCGTTGCCTCCACACATAAGGAATGTCCAAATTAGTAGGGGATGGTATCTATCCCACGTAGTTTCAAGTTTCTTAAGATTCCATTCACGGCGGCGGAATTAAACTTTATAGCGTATTTTATTAAATATATGCAATTAAACGTTATCGATAGCGCGGTGGTAGCACGATTGTCAAGTATCGT
>NW_026997257.1:0-1158 GCF_035044405.1 Drosophila montana
TACTGCTGCATTTTATTACTTTACCAGACGTAAAGAAGAAAGAACAATTCCTCTTTGAAGCGAGCAGACGTGTTTTTTTGTGCTCTCCTTTTATACCCTTGCAGAGGGTATTATAATTTTGTAGTGAAGATGTGTCCATAAAGTATATATATATTCTTGATCAGTATCAACAGCCGAGTTGATATAGCCATGTCAGTCTGTCCGTCTGTCTGTTTCTATGCGAACTAGTCTCTCAGTTTTAAAGCTATCTTTACGAAACTTTGCAGAATTCCCTCTTTCTGTTGCACGCAGTTCATATGTCAAAACCAGCTGGATCGGACCACTATATCATATAGCTGCCATAGGAACGATCGGTCGAAAAGTAGGTTCTTGTATGAAAAACATTTTTGGGCGGAACACTTAATAGTCAAAAAATATAAGGCCAAAAAGAAAAAACGGACTCCGATTTTGTATTTGGAAGTTTATGTATCTTCATTTCAGCTTCATATTACCCCCCTCTATCTAAATTGTCAATTTATCAACCCCATCTTAACGCTACTAAATCTATATCCTCCCTACTTTCTCATGGAGACATTTTAGTTGTTCTTGGGGACATCAATCTCCCAGATGTCGATAGTTCATCGCCATCAGATTCAAACTTTCTAATGCCCTATTGATGGACTACATGAAATGTTACGGAAGGTTAATTGGGTTCGCAATTCAAGATAAAATTTACTTGTTGGATTTGTTCGACAGTACTGACCTCAGGAAAAATCCTCTTACGCTTCCTGAAGACCCTTCCAACTCCAACTCTGGATATGGTATTGATCTGCCAGCCCGAGTCCCTATCAAGGAATCGGAATTAGCTGAACGCATCCGTTGTTTCCGAAAGGCTGATTTTTATAAGCTGAATGATCTTATTCTGCAAGTCGACTGGTCCCAACTGTACTATTGTGCATACATTGATGTTGCTAATAAACTACATTGTACTCGTTTTTTTATGTTTACGTTCCTCTTGATTACTCAGGGAGGCCTGATAGGCCTCCGTGGTTAGTCGAGGTGTTATTTAAAGTTTAAGAAATCGGGAAATCACTCTATCTCCGGTTATGCAGTTGCCCGATGAAATTTTTCTACTAAAAATTCCATCTGCTATAGGGATTAGCCATTTTTTAACTTTGT
>NW_026997258.1:0-742 GCF_035044405.1 Drosophila montana
ACTTTGGCCGCTCCGACGAAGGTTTTGCCGTTGTCGGAATGCATTTGACTTGGGCACCCTCGTCGTGCCACAAATCTCGCAAATGCCGCTAGGAATTTTTCTGTGGTCAGGTCAGATGTAGCTCTAGGTGGATGGCTTTGGTGCTGAAGCACACAAAGACGCACACGTAGCCTTTTGTAATAAGACAGGCTCGACCTGTGTAATTTTTAACATCGAAGGGGCCTGCAAAATCGACTCCTGTGTGAGTGAACGGCCGAGAGAATGTGACTCTCTCCACAGGCAAGTCGCCCATGAGCTGCGTTTGCAATTTCTTTTTTCGGATGAGGATTTTGCAGGAATGGATTGTGGATTTGACCAACACCTTGAGCTTTGGAATCCAGTACTGTGATCGTATTAAACGCATCATGAGCTGGTTGCCTCCATGCAAGGATATAAGATGGGTGAAAGCGGTCAAGAGACGCGAATATGCACATGTGTATGGCAGTATTATTGGATGCCGCTCATCGTAGCCGAGTGCTTCGGCCGCTCTTACACGACCACATGCTCGAATAATTCCCTTACCATCTAGAAAGGGGTTCAAATTGAGGAGTTTGCTGGAAGTGAGCTGTTTCTTCGTGCTCAAGCAAGTGTACTCTGACGAGTATGCTTGTCTCTGGGTCAGGAGAATGAGTTTTTCTTGTGCATAAGAAATCTCGTTGCTGTCAATTTCAATAGTTGACGGGAGCGACAATCGTTTGCAAGC
>NW_026997259.1:0-1866 GCF_035044405.1 Drosophila montana
AGTTATCTTAGAAAAAAAACACGTTTTTTCGCTTGAAGGTTATTTTTTCTTCTGTCTGTATTTTCAGAGTACATTACATTGTATTAGTGTAAGTGCGGTGAATTTCATTTTCATGTTCTGGTTCCGGAGTTACATGGCGGTTGGATGGCGACTGCCAGATACACTTCTTGTGTGAACAGATTAGTTTATAATTAGACCTAATAACTTATATTTTACGATTTACGTTCCGATAACATACAGTTCTGGTAATAACTCAATATTATTACCAGCAAGATCCCAAGTTGTCCGCAAAATCACTATATCCTCAAGTGAAGAAAGTGTACTAATTCCAAACCAGGAAATTCACGCTGTTATTTACGTTGCAAATACCATTGCAACTTCTCAAAACACATTTGTCCGACTTCTAAATACAACCAATACTTATCAATTATTTGATATAAATGACTTAGAATATGAATCACTTTCGAACTACAATGGGGTTCAAACAAACACAAAAACCAGAGGATAAACTGTCATATCCCAATTATCTAAAAATTTTCCACCACAATTCAAATCACAGTTATCAAAGTTATGCAATAAATATACAGACATATTCGGACTTGAAACCGAATCTATATCAATAAACAATTTTTACGATCAAAAATTGAGATTAAAGGATGATGAGCCAGTTTACATAAAAAATTATAAAAAATCCTCATAGCCAAGTACAAGAAATTCAAGCTCAAGTACAAAAGTTAGTTGACGACAAAGGAGTCGAACTGTATCAGGATATAATAGCCCGCTTTTGCTAGTTCCGAAAATATCTCTTCCAGATTCAGAAAAGAAAAAATGGCGATTAGTAAATGACTACCGTCAGATTAATAAAAAGCTGTTATCTGATAAGTTTCCACTCCCTAGGATTGATGAATCAGGTTTTCATCAAATTAAACTTGAAAAAAGTTCAAGAGATATAACATCATTTTCAACGAGCAAAGGCTCATGTCGCTGCATGCGACTACTATTTGGTTTAAAAATTGCGCCTAATTCCTTCCAGAGAATGATGATACATAAGTCGTTTTATATATAATATTATAAAACGAATATATGTAGCTTATATGTAAGCAGCGCAAACGTCGCTGTTAGGATAGAGCATATATATACCTTATGCAAGCTGTCACTGCATGGGGCACATGCTGACGCGGCTTGTCTGTAGTCGAGACACTCGTGGCCGATCATATTTCAGTACTGTACTTGAATATGCACTGCACTTGAATATGACATATGTTTATTGGTATATATGAAGTATATACTGGACATAGGGCTGAGCACAGTGAGCTCTCGATGTGTATACCAAATTAATTTATGTATATTAATATATGTTTTGTTTTTATTCTTAGAGAGTACTATTTCTATCATGGACATTGCTCTTTTGTACGCTAGCTGAAATTTTAATTTAAACTCTTTTGCATGGTCATCTAAATTGTATATAGGATCTATTTTTGATAAAGTATTAAATTCTATGAATTGTCTTGGTAATCTACCGTAAATGATTCAAATATTGCTTTGGCTACTGTTTTTGCTCTTTTATCCAGTAGCAACTGGTATTGCAACTGGTATAGTTATTACATACTCATTGTCATTATCGGTTCGAGGTAATGGGCCGATGGTATCAATAAAAACAGTGTCAAAAGCTGTGTTTGGGGTGTTGGCTATAATCATTGGGGCTTTTGTATGTGTTGTAGTTTTAGCTCTTTGGCAGTCTAAACACGTTTTTACATAGTTTTTTATGGTTTGTGTCATTTTGGGCCAATAGTATAATTTCTTTATTTTTGTTAGGGTACGCGTAATCCCTGTATGGCCTCCTTCTATTTGGTCGTTATGATATTT
>NW_026997260.1:0-1882 GCF_035044405.1 Drosophila montana
TTACATAATTGCATTAATTTGACTTTCGTTTTTTTTGTTTACTTGTGTCACCTTTTGTAATTATATTTATATTTAGTAAATGATTGTTGCCCCTATTTTTAAATGCATTTAGAGTGTCAAATTCAAAAATTTGTTCACTTGGTGACATCTGTAAGTTAATGATTTTGTGTATCCCGGCTTCTGAAATAAGCCATTGAAAAAATTGACCTTAATCGAATTTTTCATTGGAGTACAAATCATTAACTGGAAATTGTGAAATAATCTGGTTTCCTCTTTTGAGTAAACATTTGAAATTATTGATTTTTATTTTTAGAAATTTCGCTATTGCTAACGACTTTGTAGACATTGGGCTCATATTTTATAATGCATTTGCATTTTTTCATCTGCGCAGATAGTGCATCTGCAACATGGTTGTCCTTCCCTTTGAGGTATTCAACTGTAAATTGATACTCTTCTAAGTCTAATCTCATTCTTGTCAGCTTTGAAGAAGGATTCTTCATTGAAAATATATATACTAGTGGTCTATGATCTGTTCTTACTAAGAAATGCCTTCCATAGATATAGGGTCTAAAATGATTTATTGCCCAGTGTATTGCTGCTAATGCTTGTTCTGTTGTACTTTTATAACTTTCACCCTTAGTAAATGAACGTGATGCATAAGCTATTGGAAGTTGGAGTCCATTATGGTTTTGAGTTAAAACCGCTCCATAAGCTTGCTTACTTGCATCAGTTATTATTCAAAATTCTTTACTGACATCTGGGTAATTCAATAATATTGGATTTATTACTGCCGATTTGAGATGTTCGATGGCATGCTGGCAGTCAGCTGTCTATTCGAATTCAACATCTTTTTTACATATTCTTGTTATGTGACGAGAATAGTCGACAAAATTTTTTTATGAAACGTCTATAATAATTACAAAATGCAACGAATCTTCTAGCGCTATCTTCTAGCTAATAAAACTATGACAGAAATAGAATCAATTATTAGGCTCACATATAGAGATGAGCCAGATTTTCTTCAGATAAATGGAATGGACGCAAATCGTTACCATTCTTAGGGAACAAAAGCTCACCTGTTTCAAACGAGAAAAAGTTAAAACACGTTAAAATTCTTGTAGATTCCTTTAATACCAGCGGTCAACTTATATGTGACAATGCAACAAAATTAAAAGATTTGTATTTAACACAGACAGTTGATGCATTAAGCACGTTAAGAAAAAACATTAAACTAATTTCGAATAGTCATAATATAACAATATTCCTTCGAAATTCTCTTAACACTTCAGTGTCATTCGACGAGAAACTACTTTCATTGCCAGCTGATACTAAACCATCAGATACTGATGTAAATACTATAAGTTTATCAGTAAATTATAAAGCACAGTAAAAGGCGAATCAGTCGAAGTATTGTCAGCCAAACTACTTAACTTGCATCAAAAAAGGAAAACTGCCAACCAGTACACTCAAGAGGTTGAGCAGTTTACAAAAGCTTTAGATGGAGCTTTTATAAACGATGGATTGGCCAATAAATACAGTACAGTACAAGCAGTAAAGGCCATGACTAAGAACTGCGCTATAGATAAGGTAAAACTTATTATACAGGTAGGCACGTTCGTTTTTTTAATAATCCAAGTTCACCCATTTCAAATTTTAAAATGACAATAGAATCAATATTCAAGGCATAAACCAAGAAGTTATAAGATCTAAAGGCTTAACCTCAATTGAGATACAGACAGATAAATATATAAGTCACACACACAATTTCCATATAGTAGATCTGCATTTCGCAATACCATGCGACGGAATAATATGGATTGATTTTATAAAAAAAATTTAACTGTCATTTAGATTTTAAACCAACAGAAGATTGGTTTTTTAA
>NW_026997261.1:0-645 GCF_035044405.1 Drosophila montana
TAACAGGATTGCATTAACCCATTCGACCCCAAAGTTGCTTGAGAGCAATTTCGGCTCTTTAACGGCTAACGGTAAGCGCTCTCCTTATTCTTGTCAGCTGATCCGTTATGATAACGGAACTTGTATGTGTCTACTCAAAATATAATGCAAAGAAAGCTTATTTGGAGACCAATTGGCGAAGTTATGTTAAGTTGACTGTAGTTGCGGCTACGAAAATATATTTGTAAAATTCGGAAGAGGTAAAAAAAACAAAAACTAAAAGTGTATAAATGCAATAGTTTTCAGAAAAGATTAATCTTTAAAGTGTTAAACTCAGATTGGATTTTCATTAAATAGTTATCAGGTGAGTTATTTTTAAAGTTATTAAGTTGCTTGTGGGCAACATTGATCAATTGAGGTTATATATTTATTTTTGTTTAGATATGAGACCGCAAGAGAAAGGTTTGTGAAAAGAAGACATTGAGCAAATTTTAGACTTTGATTGGGATGTATCTAGTGATGCAGAAAGTGAAGATGAGCTTGAAGACATTTCTGCTGTGTTGGAGATGAATTTGGAAGGAATCGTGGAAAGAGGAGAAACTATAGAAATCAGCCTTCTTGACAATTTAAATGCGGATGAACGCGAACAAGAACTATGCAGTGTTG
>NW_026997262.1:0-36852 GCF_035044405.1 Drosophila montana
AGTTATTCTTAAGTTTTTTTTTTATCGTTAAAATACAAATTTCTGTAATTTTACTTTTATTCTTTCACATTGAAGTATGTGTTAACAATTTTTTTTTTCATTTAGATCTTATCTAGATTATTCGCTCTGCTTAAATATTTCATTTTCAAACACTTATTGTGTACTTTGTAAATTTTGAACAATATATTGGCGGTCATTATTATGACTACTTAGATCTTGATTCTCTACTGCTACCTTATTAATAACACTGGCAGTGGAGTCCACTGTTTTTGTGTCTATTAAACCCATTTTTGGGGGTGATATATTTATATATATTTAGCATTTTCAAGGTTTCTAGGTTTATTTTGACCTTAGTCACGGTCGCCATGTGGAATTAAATGGATTAAATGAATTGCTAAGGGAGCGACTGTTCTTGTCGCTCCGATACTACCTATAAACAAATTTTATATTTTTATATTTTACAATATTTTTTCACTTTTGCAAAATACAATCAATTAAAAAAAACTACATTATATTACGTTATTCCTTTAAAAGGGGAGGTGTAGTGTGTATATGCCTTAAAAGAACACCCTATATGCAAATATAAAGTATGCGGCACTTTGTTGCATACAATAACAATTATACATTAAACAAGCCCAGAGCCACTTTATATATTGGATCTGACTCATATTACGCAGCGCGGTTCACTGGCCTCACTAGGTGACCGTTTATGCTTACGCTACATATCCCACGCGCCGCCTGACCTCATTTCTTGAGCAACATATATATGCTCACTAACACAGGCATATGCAAGCTACCTCTCTCCCTTTCTTTGTAGCTATTCACCAATAAGCATAACCAGCATAAGTACATACATGTATCCAAACTTCAAAGAAAAATAAATTCATTATTAACAATCAATATCTCAAAGGGATACAAAATACATTTCTATACAGTATCCTTCAATATCAATTTTTATTTATAATAATTATTTATGGTATTGATTCGGTCTGAAGTCCGAATACATCACTATACTTTCTGCATAAGTCTTTTAATTGCGGTTTGAATTTTTTTGGAAAGTTTTAACTTAATTGAGCTATTTTTTGGTGTTGCAACTGTGTTTGCAACGTAAATACCAGGTTGAATTTCCTGATTTGGGGTGAATATCTTGCTGTTAGAAGTATTGAATTGTTACCAGAACTGTATGTTATTGGAACATAAATTTGGACATTTATATTGTTTGGTCTAATAATAAACCAATCTTCGGACTTTTCTAGGTCTATTTAGCCATTAAGAACTTTAATGAAATCTATGGCTATTATTCCGTCATACGGTTTAACAAAATTTGCAACAACAATATGAAAGTTGTGAGGAATTATATATTTGTCTGCTTGTAGCTCTATTGGAGCGAGGCCTTTGGATTTTATGACTCCTTGACCTATACATTTAGTGTCTATAGTGTTATTCAATTGGATGTCATTAAAGACATCGGAATCTTCTTTTACAATTGAGATGTCTGCGCCTGTATCTGTTAAAAATATCAGTTTCTTTCCTGATTCCATATTTAAAAATGAAACAAAAATAGTGAGATTGAAGTTTATCGAATGAACCTTTTTTTAATTCTGTGTTCCTAAAGGGGGCTGTTGGTTTCCCGAATTATTTTGGGCTCCCCTAACAATGTTTATGTTGTTATTGTTATTACGATTATTTCCTCTAGATCCTCCGCAGCGTCTGTTATTATTATTATTACCTCGGCCACGGCCGTATTAGTTGTTACCATATTAGCTGTTTGCCCTTCCTCAGTAGTTACCTCGACCACGGTTTCCGCCGCGCTGAGAGTAATTCTGGCGGAACAAGATACTGTTGGACAGCCCAGTTGCTTCTGCGCAACTATTTACAAATTTTGCTACCGCTTCGTTCATGGTATGGAAGGTGCCTGCTTGCACGATAAGTTTTACCTTATCAATTGCGCCATTTTGCGTCATGGCCTTTATAGTTAATGTCAAGCTGTATTTGTTAGCTAGTTGCGGGCTTAAACCATCACTGATATAAGCTCCGTCAAGAGACTGGGTCAATTTTTCTATCTTTTGGGTGTACTGATTTGACGTTTTCCTCTTTTCCTGCAGATTAAGCAGTTTTGCAGATATAACTTCTACTGATTCTCCTTTTACAGCTTTGGATAATTAATTAATAATTGCAAGAATTGTCTGCTCATTACTTATCAAATTTCTAGCGTGGCCTTTAAGTTTTGTCTTGATAACGCTTACAGCAGTTAGTTCATGAGTGCCTTTTAAGGAATCTATTAGATTCAATGCATCTAAAAAACTTTGTAGGTTTTCGAAGAATTTTAAAAACTCTGTAACTGTCTGAGCCATGTTTTCTATTTTTATTTTTTCTACTTGTTCGTTTTCCGTTGATCGTGTTAACGTTACCGGCGCTTTTAATACCGAGCTGAAGGTTATATTTTTCGTTTAAATTTACCAGATTATCTCTTAGACGTTGTAAAGTGTCTGAAGTTGGGACTCTGTGTAAACTTTTCAGTTTATGTTGCCACTCATTAATAAAACTCCTGATTTTATTGTATTTATATACAAGGATATCAGTCTGTTTAATTATGGGTGGTTGCAAGACAGGTGCGCTTTTATTTAGGCTCTTATATGATTTATCAAAATTCGATCTATGCAGCTTTATTTTTTCGACTATTTGGTGCCATTCCACTTTACTTTTATTTTTATTTATGCAATCGCACCATTATTATTGCTGCTCGTCCCAAAATTGGGTGTTCTTCGGTAATTATTTTTACTGAGACATATGTCAACGTACTTAGGACTATTCCCTTTTCTATTTTCTGGAAATGTCTTAACGGGCTTGTGTTAGTGTTGTAAGTATCTATATATTCGTTTTCGAATTCATAGACTATAATGAATTCGCTATGTAATTGCAGTACGTTTAGTGCGCGAATACGAAATATAATAATAATATAATAAGTGTTTCTTTATCTGTCATAGTTATATTACTTATATTTTTTTTTTTTTTATATTTATATGCTTAGACTTTATCTAGTCCATCTGCTCTATTTATATAACGTTTCTTTATTTTTTTTGTATGCATAGCATACACTTTCAATGCTAACGAAATAACAGATACAACGGTGATTATTATTAACAGAATTGGTATATCTTCTAAATTTTCTCTATGATCAATTACTTTAACTTTATTTATTACATTTGCGGCTAATTTTTCAACCTTTGACTTGAGATTTTTACCAATTATTACGAATAATTTTTTTTGATATTCTACTTTGTTTAATATGAATGGTCCATGTACATTCATGTTCGTGTTATTAAAAAAATTGGGTTTTGACAATATTTTTTTTTCTTCTTAATTAAAGGGGCTGTCACTACAATATATTAATTAATGCCTTAATTTTCTTAATTAATTTTGTTTCGGGTTTTGTTGTTCTCTATACTGTGCAGGTCATCGCACAGGCCGAGCTGAACAATGGTCCCTCGCAGTCGTCTAAGCACTTTTTCGGTTAGCTTGGTAGCTGCTTCTTTTCTGGCGGTGGAATATTTATATTATTAACTATGTTTTTAATACATTGAGGTGCTCTATAGGTTTTAATCGCTTTTCCTCTTCTTCGAGGAAATCTAGCTCTCTTGCTAGTCTTTTAGCGTTTTCCCAAGTCGGGGGCTTATTGCTATTGTACAATAGCTTGCATATCTCAACTTTGCGTTTTTAAATACGCAGCTGTATGCGGCCACGATTTCTTGGTTTGATTTGTTTGATTAACGTTTGATGCGTATGGACATTAGCGACACATATTTGAACACCTTACTCACTCAGAACATTATGTTTTCCACCGCCGTAGTTGTTACTTTTGGTGCTGTATATTCCATGTCGTTTGTTGTTGTTGATTTTCATTCTCCCTGATGTACTTTGATATTCCGCGTGGTTAAGTGTTTTCTTTCGTTCAACTGCCTCCAGGCAGGGAATCATGAACATGACACGGTCGCTATGTAAAGTATTGCTATATATGTTTTAATGAAAATATAAGCACGTAAGGGCTGTTTATCTTTTATTCTCGGAATGACTTTATTTGGATTTAAAGGCATGTGCTTAGCCAATGGATACATGTTTGTACTTATGCTGTTATCGGTTAACAGCTACAAAGAGAGAGAGAGAGCGGGTGTACTCATGCATACGGGCGCTCACTCTCGGAGCGGCTAAAGTGCAAGATCACGCTGTATTGGCCTTCCCAAGTGGCATCACGTTACTTATGTGTGCAGCACTGTATGTATGTATGCGCAAATGTATCTGCATACATATATACGATTATATTTATGCTATGCGCTTGAGTCTGTTTTATATTTGTTTATACTTGCAACAAAATGTTACAAGTTGAGTTACATATGTATTATATGTATGAATACACTACAGTAATATTCATATCAACCGAGTCAATTAAAAAAGACCAATAGGTTGCATTAATACGTTGATTGAGCAAGGAATTCTTTCCTTTGCGAAAGCAGCGGCGGGGCTTATTGGTAGCTGATGAATACGAAATAAGAGGATTACAATTGAGCATTGCAACCTCTAAAGTAGGATGATATACATCCGCATTAGCAATAAGGTGGTCGTAAACATATACAAGATCAAGTGTTCTATTCAAATGATTAGAAATTGAATTGATTTGAAACAATGAAAGGTCTAGCATGCAATTTATAAAGTCATGCTGTGTTGAGGACACTAAATTATTTTCGGAAGTGTATAATGACCAAGAGATGCTCGGCAAATTAAAATCACCCAACACCATAAATAGGTCATTATCACGCACGTGTAAAGAAACTTCTTTAATACAAATAATATGTTTCATATAAACTGGATTATCAGAAGAAGGAGGAACATTGGAGCATGTGATATATATATCACATTTAACTGAGACAATCTCAGCGTTAGTAGGCGTAATAAAACAGTAAAGTTCAGACTGGAGAATTGCTTTAAAGGCAATTAATAGCCCACCACCTCGACTCGGACGATCATTTCTATGCAAAATAAAGTTGTTCGAAAAAACTTCAAAATTAGATATGGTTGAATTCAACCATGTTTCCAAAAATGCGATTATATCCGAATCGAAAGAAGTGCTAGCCATAATAAGATTTTTAAGCTAAGAAATGAGACTTTTGACATTCTGATAATGAAAGGAAACTAGGTCGGAAGTCGAATTTAGTTTTTTGGGGCAGTAACGTTACCTTGTATCGAGGGGACCGGACAAATGCCAGGGTCAAGTTTTCAATTGAAAAAGTTTCAATGATAGGTACCACTCCATCATAAGTAGAAGGTAAAGTTAAGAGTAAGTGAGATACTTTATCCACCTCCTCAATTTTAGCTCCTGATGCTATTAACATTTTCATCAACTCGTCAAATCTATAAAAAAGACTTATAAGTGGAGTGTCGCCATATAATTTATATGTTAATAACTAACTTTTCTGAAATTTGCTTTGCGGAATTATTATTATCAGCAAATGACAGAAATTAATCGCTAAGAAATTCAATTATGATATTTTTTGCTTCTCTCTCTGCCTTAGCCCATTTATCGTTATCTCTTCTGGTTTCTCATTTTCAATAACATATAAAATATCTATCTGATTAAAAATATCCCTTATACGAAATTTCCATATAGAATATTTCTCTTCATTAAGAGCCAAATATTTTTCAATTTGGTATCCCTTTACATTGTTCTTCTTCTTTTATTTTCTTAAAACGTTGTCCCGTAGAATTCTTGTATGCTGTTTTCAATTATTTATGCACGGCGAAGATTTGTACTCTTCAGGGTCACTGTAAGCTTACAAAGGAGTTTTATGTTTATTACGCGTTATATAAACGTTTTTCAAAAAGGCCAAAAGTTTGTTGGAAAACTTGTACTTAATTTTTTTTTGTTTTGCTTTTGAAAAACATTTATTTTTTAATTTGCTTTTACTTGCCAAATAATTCTTTTTTTTTATTTCAATGTTTTATTTTATTTTTTTTTTATTTATTTAAAAGCATTTCAGTATCAAGACTAAAGTCTTTAATATAACAAAAGCCTACTGAGTCACTTTTGTATAAATGAGTGTTTGTGTGTATTTCAGTGTTGTTAAATTATTATTTATAACACAGTGTTGTGAAACCAGATTTCGCTTATTATTTCAACACTCAATATTCCAACACACCTCCTCAAAAGATACATTGAACTTTTTTAATTGTAATTGTTAATTTATTGATGGATCTGGGGACCTTTCCATATTTCAAAATATTTGTTGGTTGGCTCGAGGTCCGTGTTTGTAAAAACAAACAATGAAAACAATTTATCTTGTTGAAGAATTTTTGTAATGTATTCGTCGGTTTGTGTGCTACTTTTATATCTAGTTTGTTATAACAGTCTGAGTTG
The DNA here is from genome assembly GCF_035044405.1 of Drosophila montana. Taxonomy (NCBI): domain Eukaryota; kingdom Metazoa; phylum Arthropoda; class Insecta; order Diptera; family Drosophilidae; genus Drosophila; species Drosophila montana. Next base: position 6,410 of record NW_026997262.1, read on the forward strand.
GTAAGGCGTTCTGATAGTCTTGGTACATATATTAGTGATTTGTATATTTTAGCAGGTTCTGTTGGCTTTTTTCTTTCGATTTGTCGTCTTTTTAATAATGTTTTGATTATATTTTGTGGGAAGTCATTTTTGGTGAAGAGTTTTTTGATTTCATGTTCAATTTCTTTGTGGTATATTGTGTTCGATATGTTAATCATTCTATTCATACAGCCTAGTGCTGTATTGATTATCATACTCTTTGGGTGGTTTGAATTGAAGTTGAGTATTCGTCCGGAGGCTATGGATTTCCTATACCACTTTGAGTGTGTTGTCCATTCTGCTTACAATAGAGTCTAAAAATGGTAATTTTCCGTCCTTTTCTAATTCCATGGTAAATTTGATCTACTTGTGGAAGGAATTCAATTCTTTTAGAATTTTCTCCACTTCTATTTTGTCAGTTATGACAAAAAGGTCATCTACATATTTGGTCAAGAGTCTTGGTTTTATTTTTAATTTATCTGTAATCTTGTCCAACAGTTCCTCCATTACTATATCTGCGATTACTGGGGAGGCCGGTGATCCCATTGGCATTCCTTTTAGTTGTGTGTATATTTTGTCTTCGTATTTGAAATATCTGTTTTCCTGAATGCAGAATCTAACTCCTTCTCCAATCTAATGTCCATAAATAGTTGTTTTGGTATGCTCGTGTGCTCTTCTAATTTGGTCCATTTTTGTCTTATTGTGTCAAGTGCTAATTCTATTGGTACGCTGGGAAATAAGGATACTACGTCATATGATACTCATGTTTATTCTTCTCTAATATGGGAGTTGTTAACTCTGTCTTTAAAATCTACCGCGTTCTTGATGTTGTTCCTAGAGTCCATTTTCAGATTTGTTAACTCTGTCTTTAAAATCTACCGCGTTCTTGATGTTGTACCTAGAGTCCATTGTCAGATTTTTTAATATTTGTATTATGTATGGAAAAACATATTGGTCTCAGTGGTGTTCCTTCCTTGTGTATTTTTAGTAGTCCATATATCCTCGGAGGTACCGCTGTTGTTGTAGTCATCTTATATCTTTCGTCCTTTGAAATAAGACCCATCCTGAATAATTGTGCCACGAAGTTGTTATTCTTTGTCTGTAGTCTTGATGTCGGATCCTGTCTCAGTGTTCTATACGCGCATAAGTCGTCTAAAATATGTGTCATTTTATTTTTATAATCATCCTCATCCATTGCTACGGTTTTGTTGCCCTTATCCGACGATAGAATTTTAATATTTATATTTTCTTTCAATGATTTTCGAGTCTGTTCCACTGTGTCCAGTATTGCTCGATCCCTAGTGTTTTGGCTGTTCTTGGTTTTATGCTCTTTGACTAACAAAGAGAATTTTGTGCGCTCCGACTCTTGTGTTTCCTTTTCTTTTATGGTTTGTACTAGCTCCTCACCGTCTGCGATGTATTTCAAGAGACGAAAATTTTTTTTGCTGATTGGGAGAGCGAACTTCGGCCATTTTGCGAGTAATGGTTCTACGTTTGGCGGCAATTCTATTTTTGTTCTGTTTACGAACCACTCTCTTTGAGTGTTGTTGTCCGCTAAGGCTAGGTTCCGTTGATCTCGTAACTTATCGTGTTTCGTTTATTGTCTTTCCTTAAGTATTGTTGTTATTTTGTTTTCTATATTTCTCTCACTCTCAAAAAACGCTTTTGCGTCATCTGTGGTCATCAGTTGTTCTATGTTTGTTTTTGCTTTTTCCATATGTTTTGTTTGTTCTTGTAATAGGTTGTGTTTGTGTTTTATAAGTTAGTTTAATATTTTGGTATGGTAAAAATGTGTGTGTCTAGTCAATGCTCTTGTTATGTCAGGGTGGGTTTTATTGTCAGTGGTCAGTATGGTCAAATGCTGTGTCAAGTTTTTGATGAAGTTAGGTATTAAATTTGATTTTCTACATTTTAACAAAAATTTTAAACTAGATTAAGGTTTCGTTAATTTTACCAGTGTTAGTTGGAATTTATTCATTGTTCTTTTGGAATCCTTGTATTTAGTTTTTATTTTTGCGTAGCTCATGTTGGCTGCTATGCATACGGCGTGCCTTCCGTTGATATTTATTGATGGCTCTGGCGACCTTTCCATATTTCAAAATATTTGTTGGTTGGCTCAAGGTCCGTGTTTGTAAAAACAAACAATGAAAACAATATTATTTAATACTTTGCTTCCGATATATTTTGATTGCACATCGGCAAACCGTCTTCAGGGCACTAACACCAAGATACAAAAAACAATTAAAAATTATAATACAATAAATTAAACATTATTTCGAACATTTTACGTACATTATTTTACACGTCTGCGCTTTTTGACGTGGAGATTGTTGCTGAGGCTGTTTGGCTGTTTAAGAGGTGTCTGTACAAGTGAGCGCAATTTTCTGTGTCTGTCTTGTAGTTTAGTCGTTTGTTGGTTGGTGTGTTAATTATGTGTAGCATTTCCAATGAGTGTCGCTTGTTGTAGTCTTGTTCTTGTTGTAAGATTGTTGTTTCATCAAAATTTGGTGGGTGGTTGGTTTTCATACAATGGGACATAAGTGCTGCCGAAATATATCGGAAGGAAAGTATTAAATAAAATTATTTTCATTATTTGTTTTTACAAACACGGACCTCGCGCCAACCAACAAATATTTTGATTATAATTGTTAATGTTACAATACAGTTTCTTCTGGAAGAAGTTCCGCCTTCTGGGAACAATAGTAATGATCCACATTTGTCTAGAAATAGTTTCTTTTTCAAAAATAGTTCTAAGATTAAGGTAAACCCAGTAAAACCTTAGTCGGATCATGGCTTAATAATAATTATACGAAATTAAAACAAAACTATTTTATTACAACAAAAAATTAGTTTGTGAGACTGAATTCGTTTCTGATTTCACAAATCTTGCAGCAGGCAACGGCTTTGTCAGGATATCGGCGACTTGGTGCTCTGTAGAAATATACTCAAGAGTGATTAGTTTATTTTCAATTTGCTCTTTTGAGAAATGGTACTTTATATCAATATGTTTTGATCTCTTGTGGCATGTGGGATTATTTGCTATACAAATGCAAACTTTATTATTCTCTAGTATTTTTACTTAGTTAAAATTTTATATTAGATATCAACGATTTTTGCCATAGAGCTTTTCTATCTGCTTTAAACAAAGCCATATATATTCCGCTTCAGTAGAAGACGCAGCCACTGAGTTCTGTTTCTTTGTTTTCCAACATATTATATATCCAGTTGTACTTTTTCTATCAGACTCACTTCCGGCCCAATCAGAATCAACATATCCAGTTATGGTTTCTTTAAGTATTAACACCTTTTAACATTACGTACATTAAACAGCCAATTAGATTTCTACATGGCTCCTTATATTGAACAACAGAATTCAAAGCAAAATAATTGAGCTTACTTGGAAGTGGTGTACTAACTGAATTACATTCTTCCATGTTACACTTCTTTAGAATATTAATAATATATACTGACTGACTATCATGTCTTTCTTCTTTATTCCTATGAAATGTCTTATTTTACATATGTCTGTCATCTTAAAATTACTCATTAGGTATGAATGAATCTATTCTCAGTTGCAATAACCAAATCATCTACGCACAATATGCTCGTAAATATCTTTAATTATATTCCCTTTATCAAGAAGACAGATGCATCGAATTATAGCTGAATTAACACAGCTCATTCCTTTTAAAGCTTTTTCAAAAACCTCAAAACCATAAATGGACTTATTTAACATGCATACTTTTATCACTTGCATGTGATAAACCTTCAGGAACACTCAGATTTACATCCATATGGTGCCCTTTAAATTAAACTGTTATGCGATTGATAAAATAAATCTAAAGCTAGATATTCTTGCAACTGGAGCAAATGTCTCAACGTAGCCTATAAGATACTCCTGTGTGAATCCTCGAGCTACTAGTCTGGCTTAATATTTAATAGTAAAAACCCACTTCCAATCAACTATGTTTTTACCCCAATGGTGCTCTAACAAAGTCCATGTTTTATTAATATTAATGAGAATCTAATTCTTTTTTAATGGTTTCGTCCCATTAAGCTCGCTCACTTCTATTCTATAATTTCAATATATGTAACTGGAATACTATAACAAAAATGTGCGCATTCACTAAGTAACTGTTTAAAGATCTATATGAAGCCTGTAACATTTCCGATTAAGGCAATTTTTCACTAACCCATTTAGTTGGACTGGCATTTTCACTAGGCTCTTTATCTGATATTTTACTATCAGATTTCCTCTTCCGTACTCTCATTCGGGAAATATGACTCTTTCATTCGAATCTATGTTCGAATCCATTGTAGACTATCCAGACTATTTATCTGAATATTTCCTACCCGTTCCATACTCTCATTCTGGAACTTTGAGTCATTCACTACAGTCCTTGATTTTTCGTCAACAACAACATTTCTTGCTACCAAAAATTTTAGTACCCATATTCCCCAACTTATGTACATTTGGTTCAAATGGAGTTTTCTTATCCCGGAACGCCCTACTTGGAGTTCTATTAATTAAACATGTTGCAGTTAAAACAGTTTTACTCGAAAAACATTTACACAATTTTGACAAACTAGTCATTGTCCTGTAGTGTGTATATGCCCTTACAGAATACCCTGTACTTAAATATAAAGTATGCAGCACTTTGTTGCATACAATAACAGTTATATAGTAAACAAGCCCAGAGCCACTTTATGTATTGGCTCTGTCTCATATTACGCAGCGATGTTCACTAGCCTCACTAGCTGACCGTTTATGTTTACGTTGCATGTCACAGCGCTCCGTCTCAACACTTCAGCGTCATTCGACGAATAACTGCTTGCATTGCCAGCTGATACTAAACCATCAGATTCTAAAGTAAATACCAAACCAATTTACAACACAATGGCTATATTCAACACACAGCTATAAGTTTTCTCAAACTAGCCTCATCGCTCTTACCAGAGTTTGATGGAAAGGCAGAAAACTTACAAAGCTTCAAAGATGCTTTGAGTCTTATAGACTCACTAAAAGAAGATCATGAAGCAACAGCTGTCAGTCTTATTAAGACAAAACTAAAAGGCCATGCAAGAAACTTGATAAGCAATGAGCAAACTATCGCTCAAATCATTGCAAAATTATCATTAGTCAAGCACGGTAAAAGGCGAATCAGTCGAAGTATTGTCAGCCAAACTACTTAACTTGCAACAAAAGAACAAAACTGCCAACCAGTACACCCAAGAGGTTGAGCAGTTAACAAAAGCTTTAGAAGGAGCTTTTATAAACGATTGGTTTAACGCCCGAGTTGGCCAGTAAATACAGTACAGCCCAAGCAGTAAAGGCAATGACTAAGAACTGCGCTATAGATAAGGTAAAACTTATCATGCAGGCAGGCACGTTCAATAACATGAATGATGCCATATCCAAATTTGTCAATAGTTGCACAGAGGAAACAGGACATTCGAACACTGTCCTGTTCTATCAGCAACGACATAACAGGGGTAATCGTGGAAATTACCGCGCAAGAGGTAATAACCACAATAATGGTTATCGTAACCACAACAACAATAATAGAGGACGAGACCAAAATAGAGGAAACTCTAGAGGCCGTGGCAACTCGAATCGGGGCCACAACAATGATGTCCGAGTTACACAAACCAATACGGAAAACCAGCAAGTACACACAGTAAATCTAAACCTCAGTATTTTCATTAAAATAAATAATGAAAAAACAGGCAAAGCATTTACGCTGTTGCTAGATACGGGTGCATACATATCTCTATTAAAAGAAAATGTTGATATATTTGAAAATATCAATTCAAACATATCAACCCAAATATCTGGAATTGGTGAAGGTTCAGTAGTTTCTAAAGGTTTAGTATTCGTAGAATTATCAACAGGAAAATATTTCATTCCACAAATAATTTAAATTATCCAATAAAACTTCTAATAATTCACCCTTGTGATAATAATGCCACAATACTTCCAGCTCGTTCTGAAGTAGTCCGTCAAATCAATATTGTTTCGCAAGAAAATAATATTTTTATTCCGAATCAAGAAATTGAAAAAGGAAATTCATTGGAAATACTATTTTCAATAATCAACAAACATTTGATCGAATTTTAAATACAACAAATTCAATAAAAATAATAAATCTTAAAAACAATTAAAAGATCTCTGCACCAAGTATACTGACATATTCGGACTTGAAACCGAATCAATAACAACTATCAATTTTTATAAACAAGAATTGAGACTTAAAGATACTTAGCCAGTGTACATAAAAAATTACAGAATTCCTCATACTCTTAAAGAAGAAGTAAATAAACAAGTCAAAAACCCATCTTGGATAAAATTGTAGAACCCTGTATCGGAATATAACAGCCCAATACTTCTCGTTCCCAAAAAGGGATTACCAGGATCCGATACCAAGAGATGGCGATTAGTTATAGACTTTCGTCAAATAAATAAAAAAATTACTCTCAGACAAATTTCCGTTACAAAGAATAGATGATATTCTTGATAAATTGGGAAGAGCTAAATATTTTTCATGCTTGGACTTAATGTCCGGTTTTCACCAAATAGAACTAAAGGAACAATCTAGAAATATTACGTCTTTTTCAACGAGCAATGGCTCTTATCGTTTCACACGATTACCACATGGGCTAAAAATAGCGCCAAATTCATTTTAAAGGATGATGACAATAGCATTTTCGGGATTAGAACCTTCACAAGCATTCTTGTATATGGATGACTTATTCGTCATCGGTTGTTCTGAAAATCACATGATTAAAAACTTATCAAACGTTTTTGACCTGTGTAGGAAACACAACCTTAAACTACATCCAGAAAAATGCAAATTCGTCATGCATGAAGTGACTTTTCTAGGTCACAAACGTACTGATCATGGAATTTTGCCAGATGACAAAAAATATGATGTCATTGAAAAATACCCAGTCCCTACGGACGCTGATGGCGCTAGAAGATTCGTTGCATTCTGCAATTACTACAGACGATTCATTAAAAACTTCGCCGACTATTCAGGGCACATATCCAGATTATGTAAAAAGAATGTCCCTTTCGAATGGACAATTGAATGCCAAAATGCATTCGATTACTTAAAACAAGCTCTAATGAAACCTACTTTACTAAAATACCCAGATTTTAGCAAAGAATTTTGCATCATAACCGATGCCAGTAAATTAGCCTGCGGAGCAGTTTTAACCCAAACATATGGAGATAAACAATTGCCCATAGCATATGCTTCTCGTTCATTTACAAAAGGAGAAAGCAATAAAAATACAACCGAACAAGAGTTGGCAGCAATACACTGGGCAATAACACATTTTCGACCATATATATATGGTCAACATTTCAAAATCAAAACAGATCATAGACCATTGACATATTTGTTTTCAATGGTGAATCCAAGTTCAAAATTAACAAGAATGAGATTAGACTTAGAAGATTATGACTTTACTGTAGAATATCTTAAGGGTAAAGACAAGTTCGTTGCTGATGCATTATCACGCATCACAATAAAAGAATTAAAAGACATACAAATAAAAGACATACAAATACAAAGAAATAGAATTGCCTATGCAATCTATAGAAAAAGCTTCAAAACCCAACGTATATGAAGTCATAAAAAATAACGATGTACGTAAAGTAGTGACCTTGCATGTAAAAAATATGCTATGTTTCTTTAAAAATGGGAAGAAAATTACTGCAAGATATGATGTTAACGATTTATATACTAATGGAATTCTTGACTTAGGTCAGTTCTTCCAAAGGCTTGAAACGCAAGCCGGTATAAATGAAATCAGCCAACTCAAAGTGGCACCGTAGGAAAATATCTTTGAACAAGTTTCAGTTAATAATTTCAAACAAATGGGCAATAAAATATTGAAAACATTAAGAGTAGCGCTACTCAACCCGGTGACCCTAATAAAAGAAGAAAAAGAAAATGAAGCTATATTGTCTACATTTCATAATGATCCAATACAAGGAGGTCACACAGGCATTTCAAAAACCTTGGCCAAGGTCAAAAGACATTATTTTTGGAAGGGTATGACTCGATATATTACTGAGTATATACAAAAATGTCAAAAATCAAAAGTGACAAAACATACAAGGACTCCTTTTACAATTACAGAAACCCCAATCTATGCTTTTGATAGAGTAATAGTAGACACGATCGGTCCACTACCAAAATCATAGCAAGGCAACGAATATGCAGTTACACTTATATGTGACTTAACAAAATATCTAGTTGCCATACCTATTCCAAACAAAAGTGCAAAAGTCATAGCTAAAGCTATATTCGAAGATTTTATTCTGAAATACGGTTCAATGAAGACGTTCATTACGGAAATGGGTACAGAATATAAAAATTCAGTTATAGAAGTAAGTAAGTAAGTACCTTGATATTAAAAACATAACTTCTACAGCACACCACCACCAGACCTTAGGAACTGTGGAACGAAGTCATAGAACGTTAAACGAATTCATTCGTTCTTATATATCAGTTGATAAAACTGATTGGGATGTTTGGTTACAATATTTTGTTTATTGTTTCAATACAACACCTTCCACAACGCACAACTATTGCCCATATGAACTAATTTTTAGCGAATAACCCAAACATTAACAAGGCATTTAATAGTGTTAATGAACACATTGAACCTTTATATAATATAGATGATTACGCTAAGGAATTAAAATATAGGTTAGAGTTAGCATATAAAAGAGCTAGGATAATGTTAGAAAAGCATAAAGCAAAAAATAAGGAAAAACAAAAAAAAAATTTTTTTTGATTATATTTGTATATCTTTAATACTTTTGTATTTTTATATTCCTACATTTTTATATTTTTTTTATCCAAAAATTTCAATTTTTATATCAATATATTTTAACCAATTGTAAAAAAAAAAAATAAACCTCAATAATTAAGTTCATAATAACTACACATTCATAATGTTACGTTATTTCTCTAAAAGGGAAGGTGCAGTGTGTATATGACCTTACAGAATACCCTGTACTTAAATATAAAGTATGCAGAACTTTGTTGCATACAATAACAATTATATAGTAAACAAGCCCAGAGCCACTTTATGTATTCGCTCTGTCTCATATTACGCAGCGCGGTTCACTAGCCTAAATAGCTGACCGTTTTTGCTTACGCTGCATATCCCACGCTCTGTCTGAGCGCATTCCGTGAGCAATATACATGCTCACTAATACAGGCATATGCGAGCTACTCACTCTCCCTCTCTTTGTAGCTGTTAACCAATAACAGCATAAGTATATATGTATATCCATAGTCTAAGCGCACATTTTAAAAGGCTAATAAATTCATTCTGAACATACCTACAAAACTGCACTGTACTGATCGTTTTTATTCTAATATATGTATGGAACACATAATCAATTTCTACTCCATTTAGTTGTGGTGTATGGGGAACTGTTAAATGGGGTCCCATGCCATTATATTATTATTCTTTTCCATTATCAATGTAGTGATTGACAGCCTTTACAACAAGCCTCATATATCTCATTATTCAGTCGCACAATTTCTTAAAACCCTTAGCTAATGTATCCCAATCTCTCCCGCCACAAGCTTTTAATTTATTTTTTATTTGCACATATTTTAGTAACACTAGTTACACACATACTTTCCTTAACGCCTTGTCCGCTTTTCGGCTCCAGAATCCAATATGAATTAAACGTTACTTTTATCTTTATAATATATATCCTGCCTCAACATAAATGCAACACCTCCACTGGGTTGTTTAGTTGCTATTTGCGCTTGATTATTTTCTTCGTTGTTTTTCAAACTTCTTTTAATATGAAAACAATGCTTTTTAAAGTGTCCCTTCTTGCCACAAAAATAGCATTGAATATTGGTTCTAAAATTGTTTATGTACCTGGGCTTCAATTTTGATTTAAAATGAAATGGTTTTGTTTTATTGCAATTTTTGCCATTTGGAGCTACAGCTTGCAAAATTTTACTGCTCGTATCTTTATAGCATTCTTAAGTTTGATCTTGTGATCAAGTAAGCGTTTTAGACAAATGCCAAGTTTTCAATTGAAAAAGTTTCAATGATAGTTACCACTCCATCATAAGTAGAAGGTAAAGTTAAAAGTAAGTGAGATACTTTATCCATTTCTTTATTTTAAATTAACTCATTCATCAACTCGTCAAATCTATAAAAAAGACTCATAAGTGGAGTGTCGCCATATAATTTACATGTTAATAACTAACTTTTCTGAAATTTGCTTTGCGGAATTATTATCATCAGTAAATGACAGAAATTAATCGCTAAGAAATTCAATAATGATATTTTTTGCTTCTCTCTCTGCCTTAGCCCATTTATCGTTATCTCTTCTGGTTTTTCTTTTTCAATAACATATAAAATATCTATCTGAGTAAAAAGATCGTGTATACGAAATTTCCATATAGAATATTTCTCTCCATTAAGAGGGGATATTTTTTTGAATTTGCTATCCCTTTGCATTGTTCTTCTTTTTTAATTTTCTTAAAACGTTGTCCCGTAGAATTCTTGTATGGTGTTTTCAATTATTTATGCACGGCGAAGATTTGTCCTCTTGAGGGTCACTGTAAGCCTACAAAGGAGTTTTATGTTTATTACGCGTTGCCGGATATACACACGCGCATATAAACGTTTTTCAAAAGGGCCAAAAGGTTGTTGGAAAACGTGTACTTTATTTTATTTATTTTTTGGTTTTGAAAATTTTTTTTTTTTAATTTTGTTTTCATTTGCCAAATAATTCTTTTTTTATACCCTGAACCCATTGAAAATGGGTAAAAAGGCTATAATGTGTTTGTGCAAATGAATGTAACAGGCAGAAGGAAGCATCTCCGACCCCATAAAGTATATATATTCTTGATCAGCATCAACAGCCGAGTCGATATTGCCATGTCCGTCTGTCTGTCCATCTGTCCGTCTGTCCGTATGTATGAGCTCAAGGATCTCAGAACCTATAAGAGCTAGAAATCTTCCTAGCCCATGCGCAGATCGAGTATTTATCCGATAATCGATAGCTTGCCCCGTTTCCAAGTAATCGATCAAAATCGATATCGAAATCCTCATTTTTGAGAAATTTTGGTAAATAATAAGAGCTAGAGTCACCAAGCTTGGCATGTAGCTTCTAGAATAGTATATATATATCAAGTATCTTTCATTTTATAGCTATCGCCACCTCCCCGCTACCACCAAAAAGCTAAAAATCATGTTAGTAAGCCAACTTGTATTGCCTATCTAACTAAGCCACAATTTTAATGCCATTGTCATTTTGAGAATATACGAATATTTTATAGAACAATAAGATATACCACTGAAAATTTCATCAAGCTCGGTTAAGAAACACGAAAGAAAATGTGTTTTGGCCTGCAAACACGTGCAGCAGCAAGCGCAAATTACAAGAATTTCTGTTGTTTGTTTTCTCTGCTGCTATTTTAATTCGCTTTTTTCTTATTAAGACTTAATTATTAGTGTGGCTATTGAGTAGAAGCGGCGGAAAGTAGCGCGGTCAGTTACGAGTTCAAACCCTGCCGAGGAAGCATTTTTTTTTTTGGCTGATGTGGCTGCTGCGTATAGGCGGCAGCAAGTAATGCGTTCAGTTCCGAGTTCGAACCCTGCCAAGGGAATTTTTATTTTAGTTTATCTTTATTACTACTAAAGCAACCGAGCGCGTAGCGCGAGCTGCATTTGGTGTATATAAGAATATGAGGGTTCAGGTTATCCCCTAGTCGGGAGCTCCCGACTAGAACCTCTTACTTGTTTTCTATGTTTTATTTTATTTTATTTTTATTTATTTAATTGTGCACGATTGTCTTTTATTTTGTTATGTGATGTCTGGGCCCATAACCTATTGGAATATTGCCTTCCAATCACACACATTTAAATAATAACACTTAGTTTTATTTTATGTTCGATTTAATATTTATTATTTGGATTACTGGGCGCGTCAACTTGTTTGCTCAGAGGCTGCACCAAGAGAGAGGCTAAACGATTTAAGCATTTCAGTATCAAGACTAAAGTCTTTAAATAACAAAAGCCTACTTGCTCACTGCAACTTTTGTATGATTGAATGTTTGTGAGTATTTCAGTTTTTTAAATTATTATTTACAACACAGTGTTGTGAAACCAGATATCACTTATTATTTCAACATTCAATATTCCAACAGATGGAGACTCGAATTTATATTTACTAAGCAACTCGAGTCAAAGTGCAAGGGCAAGCCGCCGCAGCCTTTATTGGCAATTACAGCGATCTTGTTCCAATCACGCCCAGTGTGACCTGCACATTTAGCATGCATCAGATTCTCACACAGCCAGCAATTAACAAATTGCGGCTGTGCAGAATCTATAGCCTGCTTGACAGTGCAAGGTTTCTTACAGCATGACATATTTTCTACCAGCGTTAAAAGTTAAGCAGAAGTTCCATGCGTCATGTGCGGAGCCCCAAACTGCCCGTAGATATGATGCGGCCTGAGGCGTGGTTACCAACCAAGGCGGCTTTGAGGTTTTTGAACGATTGTTACGAATGTTGAGATATAGAAAAAGTGTCCCAGTTCACGGGCGGGGCTATTCATTTTAAAAGACTTAAACTTTTATTGAATTTAACCTAACTTTTATATTAACCAAATTGACCTACACAGAGCCTACGTCCGGTGACTTGGACTGACGCTCACAGACTTCCACGTGTGTCACAAATTCCGCTGTTACTAAGCTAGCAAATTCAAAGCTCAATAGAATTACAAATATAAGAAAGTAAGATAACTTAAGTATCAGGACTTAAAGCTCGATCGCTTGAGAGAGCCACTAAATACAACTCAACTCAGTCGTGATAGCGCGTGATCAATTGAGTGATAAGACATCACTCAATGCGGCTGATCTAAGCACAGATGCATGTTCGTTATTCGCTCATTTCATGAGCTCTCTTATAATATACGCTCTTCGGCCGGCGCGATTGCTCTTGTGGGTTAGCTGTAGCCCAAACATTCTCCCCCCTTTGATGATTGCAGCATCCATCATCAAATTCACGTCCACTTGTTCACAGTCTTGGGCTTGGTACCTTACCTTAAACTGAAAATAGAAGAGTACAATTTAACATTTACTTAAAGGAATTCGACTCAAAGTCCATCGATGCGAAGGAAATCGTTCATCCTTTATTAACACCATGCATCCAACTTATAGGTTTCTCTTCATCTGCAACAATTTTGATCTTCTCTGCAATCGTGTCAAATATTCAAAACTCCACCTTTTCCAAAATTGTGTTGAATAGTATTGACAGTTTCTCCACAGATGCATTAAACTCAATTGAGGTACTTCAGGTATAGGAGGCGACATGAGCGCATCACCAGTGAGAAACTGTCCAAATCCTCAGGATCATTCGAAATAGGAAATAGAGGCCTTGAATTAAGACAAGACTCAATTTGTGCTAACACGGTGACAATTTCCTCAAAGGTTAATCTCCAATAATTCTCTTAAGATGAATCTTCATGGACTTAACTCCAGCTTCCCATAATCCACCGAAGTGTGGAGCTGATGGAGGGTTGAAATGCCAAGTGATTCCCTTATTCAGTAATTTTGGCGCGATCAATCTTGAAATGTACGAATAGTATGCCTCCCTGTCAGCTTGTAGTTTTTTGTTGGCTCCAACAAAGTTTGTACCACAGTCACTATAAATATCTGTACATAGACCACGACTGCCTATGAATCGATGTAAGGCTCCTATAAACGCATCTGACGTTAAATCTCTAGCTGGCTTTAAGTGTATGGCCTTTGTCACCAAACATATAAACACGGCAACGTATCCCTTTTGTGCTACATGTCCTCTTCCCTTTGTTTGAAACATGTAATGCATTTATGTATACCAAAACGAACTGCGTTGCGCCCATTGATGATCAAAAATTTCTTTCTTATATAATTGAGTGTGAACGAGGAGCCTCTATGCATGGTACAAGCATGACTATAACTTACGACAAGACTCGTGAAATAATGTTTATAAGGTAATATATATGGATGTTTCTCATTCACTGGTAACAAGGCATCCCGCATTCTTTCATGAGACGTAGGACGCGCTCCTCCTAATCAAAATATGGGTTGAGGGGTAATAAACTGCAATCTCTTGAGACCGGCTTGCTAGAAGAGAATGCTTTTCATTCCTTTTCAAAGCAGTTGTAAAATTGATCAAACAGTATTCCTTTAATTGATCGTTTATTGGCATACGTCCTAAGACGTTGATGATATTTTTTCGACTGATGTATCGTTCAATTATATGTTTGTTCTTAAGTCTAACATTAGAGTTTTCGTATATAAGTCTCAGTCACTGAGTACAGCGGCAGAGCGGGAGTATGTATATATGCATACACTTAAACACACTTTTTTAAATTTAATTCTAAATTAGTAGTTAATGAATATAATGAATTTAGAAAAAATTTATTTATGTTATTATTTTTTTTTTTAATAAAATTGAAGTTACAATAATTGAATAGCTTTTTTTTTTTATTGATGGCTTTTTTTTTAAATAATAATATAAATTGAATATAAAATATGAATAAATGAATATTAAAAGAAGAATACATTTTTTTTTGTTTTTGTAATTTAGGTTATAATTACCACGACCATTTGGTCTACCTCTTTGGGTGTAATGGTGATTATTACCTCTACCTCTGCCTCTGTGATAAAATACAGTACTGACATTTCCGGTCATTTCAGTGCTGAAATGGATATATTTACCTATGACGTCATTGAAAGGGACGAAGTTCTGCTTCTAAGATAATACGGAGCTTATCATGTTTGCAGTTTTTAATCATAGCAGAAATTGATTCTTTTGTAGAGAATTTTTCTGCATTGTCAGGGTCTAAGCCATCATCAATATATGCTGCTTCGAGTTGCTTTCTCAAGTTGTCGATTTCAACGGTATATTGTTACCTTTAGTTAATGTTACCTTTTTGTTTAATGTTAAACAGTTTCGCTTATAGTACGTCGGGTGATTCACCTTTGACGTTACCCTTTAGATTAGTTATTATGGCAGAGATTGTAGTTTCATCTTGTACCTTGTACAAGATTGGGCCAGTTATCTTTGATTTGATAACTTCAACGGCCAAATCTTCTTGGTTGCCTTTTGTTACGAACGCTGAGCTGTTAGGAACCGATTGAGTGACTGTTTTTTACCGACAAATTCAGGAATAGATGATAAAACTTGTTTCACATATTCCCTATCCAAGGCTACTTGTTGTGCCATTTTGTCGGTTTCCTCGATCGTTTCTGTATCGCTGTTGATTTCTGTGTCTATTAGTGGTTTAGACTCATCTAAGTCGTTAAGCTGGGTTTCATTAAAATCAGCCAATAGAGTTAGATCTTCTGGGACATTTATTTCAATGTTCTGTCTAATACCGATAGCTTTCAATCTTGTATTTAAATATTGTAGTATTTTGAGACACTGTTTGGAATGCTCTTGTGTGAGCTTATCTTGAAGTTCATTTACTGCCTGTACTATGTTATTATATTGTTTTACCAGTATCTGAACATGGTATATTAGTGTATCGACTTTAATTGGTGTATCTTTATTAACGCATTTGTATGACTTATCAAATTGATCTTTGAAGTCATTAATGGTTTTCGCTAATGTATTCCATTCCATAATATTTTAGGAATGCTTAACGATGCAGTCGCACCAGAAATATTATTGCCGGCCCTAGTATCGAGTGGTCTTGATTTATAATTTTGTACTTGTACATATGGCAATGTACTAAGTACTTTTCCCTTTTTGATTTGTGAGCATTGAATTAATAGGCTAGTGTTCTGGCCGAATGTGCTCATGTATTCGTTTTCGAATTGGTATATGCTAATGAATTCGCGATGTTTTTGTAAAATAGTTAACGCGTTTATTCGAAAATTCGGGTCTTTTATCTATATATCTTCAATGATCTTTATCATTTTTGGTGTTTTCAACTCTATTAATGTAAAGAATTATGAGTTTTTATATTCCGTTTAGGTTGATGGCTCTGCCCGTATAACGTTTTTTAATTATTTTATTGAGTTTTATGTAAATGGTCAACAAAAATTGACAAACTGATACGATTGTTAAAATGAGCAGTAAGATCCACAAAGATTGTATATCTTCAGTGTGATCTACGATTTTGACATTATTGACCACGTTGGCCGTATTGTCTTTTGTTTGACTGTCGTCACTGCCAAACCAACCCATATTGGAAAAGTTTATGATTTTTCAACAAAATTTATATTTTCTAACTCTGAGAGCAAGTGGAAGTAAATTAAAGAAAATCTATCAATGGCCTTCTTTTTTTTTGAATAGAAATTATTTTTTTTCTTAAAAAAAATTTATTTTAATTTTTTAGTTTCTGTCATTTTTAATAATTTGTCTTTGAAAACTGTTCAATAATTGTAAATTTCAATTTTAAACTGATTTAGGAAAAGGAAAAAAAAAAGTTGTGTTAATTAGGGCATACGGTTGGCTGACAATTTTTATTTATACAATTAATAGTCCAACCGTATGTGTTAGTAAAAAGCCTAACAGATATTATTTTTTTTCAAGAAGCGCTTTCGCGCATCAACTTGAATTAGAGTTTATATTTAAGGGGAATTTAAGCATTGGCAGGTTGGCAGCCCTTATTGCGTTGCTTCGCAAGTTGTACGAAGTTGTTTCTTGATGATTTCGAGATTCTTTATTTATTAATTTCTCTCCTGGGGCGTTGTCGCTGTCTTCATAAGATCCTGTAGGAGTCTTCTTCGTTGAAGCAGTTTAATCCTTCTTCCGCTTCTTTTGGCTTTCTTCTTTTCCTTCTTCTGTTGTCGTGACCGGTACTATTGTGAGTGGGCGTGGTCCATCCTTGGGGTACGCCTCTAAAGCCTCTTGCAGGCTGGGTGCATCCCTTTGCTCAACAGGAGCAGCCTCTTCCAGTCCAACTTTGCTCATTTACTTCCCGCGTTGGTGCAAAGGGCGGACTGCCTATCACACTTTTGGTATCTGCTGCTGCTGTCCGGGGCCTATGGGCTCAGGGGATATATTTTGGAATTTGCTATCCCTTTGCATTGTTCTTCTTCTTTAATTTTCTTAAAACGGTCCCGTAGAATTCTTGTATGCTGTTTTCAATTATTTATGCACGGCGAAGATTTGTCCTCTTGAGGGGCACTGTAAGCCTACAAAGGAGTTTTATGATTATTACGCGTTGCCGGATATACACACGCGCATATAAACGTTTTTCAAAAAGGCCAATAGGTTGTTGGAAAACTTGCGTTCATTTGCCAAATAATTCTTTTTTTATACCCTGCACCCATTGAAAATGGGTAAAAAGGGTATAATGTATTTGTGCAAATGAATGTAACAGGAAGCATCTCCGACCCAATAAAGTATATATATTCTTGATCAGCATCAACAGCCGAGTCGATTTTGCCATGTCCGTCTATCTGTCCATCCGTCCGTCTGTCCGTATGTATGAACTCAAGGATCTCAGAACCTATAAGAGCTAGAAATCTTCCTAGCCCATGCGCAGATCGAGTATTTATCCGATAATCGATAGCTTGCCCCGTTTCCAAGTAATCGATAAAAATCGATATCGAAATCCTCATTTTTGAGAAATTTTGGTAAATAATAAGAGCTAGAGTCACCACTTGGCATGTAGCTTCTAGAATAGTATATCTATATACGAATATTTTATGGAACAATAAGATATACCTCTGAAAATTTCAACAAGATCGGTTAAGAAACACGAAAGAAAATGTGTTTTGACCTGCAAACACGTGCAGCAGCAAGCGCAAATTCCAAGAATTTTTGTATACATGTACACACACAGATTCATGCGCGTCTTCTTTGAATTCTATCAACATCATTGCAATTTCGATTGTTGCGCGGTGAGTTACGAGTTCGAACCCTGCCGAGGAATCAATTTTTTTGGTGGCTGATGTGGCTGCTGCGTAGAGGCGGCAGCAAGTAATGCTGTCAGTTCCGAGTTCGAACCCTGCCAAGGGAATTTTTATTTTAGTTTATCTATATTACTACTAAAGCAAACGAGCGCGTAGCGCGAGCTACATTTGGTGTATATAAGAATAAGAGGGTTCAGGGTATCCCCTAGTCGGGAGCTCCCGACTAGAACCTCTTACTTGTTTTCTATGTTTTATTTTATTTTATTTTTATTTATTTAATTGTGCACGATTGTATTTTATTTTGTTATGTGATGTCTGGGCCCATAACCTATTGGAATATTGCCTTCCAATCACACACATTTAAATAATAACACTTAGTTTTATTTTATGTTCGATTTAATATTTATTATTTGGATTACTGGGCGCGTCAACTTGTTTGTTCAGAGGCTGCACCAAGAGAGAGGCTAAACGATTTCAGTATCAAGACTAAAGTCTTTAAAATAACAAAAGCCTACTTGGTCACTGCAACTTTTGTATGATTGAATGTTTATGTGTATTTCAGTTTTTTTAAATTATTATTTACAACACAGTGTTGTGAAACCAGATATCACTTATTATTTCAACATTCAATATTCCAACAGATGGAGACTCGAATTTATATTCAAAGTGCAAGGGCAAGCCGCCGCAGCCTTTATTGGCAATTGCAGCGATCTTGTTCCAATCACGCCCAGTGTGACCTGCACATTTAGCATGCATCATAGTCTCACACAGCCAGTAATTAACAAATTGCGGCTGTGCAGAATCAATAGCCTGCTTGAAAGTGCAAGGTTTCTTACAGCATGACATATTTTCTACCGGCGTTAAAAGTTAAGCAGAAGTTCAATAAATGCAATAATTAACAAACTTACGCCGCCAACAGATAGCACTGCACAAGTAATTAATTAATTAATTTAATTAAAGCACAAATGTAATTTTAGAATCAAAAAGCAGGGTCAAAAATATATAAAAATCTTGCAGCACAAGTAAAACACGTCAATCACTCTCAACTGAGAACTATCTCCTGGATTAAAATATATATATCATATAACCACACGTTTTCTTTAATATTGTACTATAGAATTGTTGGATATTGGCTGCGTCATGTGCGGAGCCCCAAACTGCCCGTAGATATGATGCGGCCTGAGGCGTGGTTACCAACCAAGGCGGATTTGAGGTTTTTGAACGATTGTTACGAATGTTGAGATTTAGAAAAATTCACGGGCGGGGCTATTCATTTTAAAAGACTTAAACTTTTATTGAATTTAACCTAACTTTTATATTAACCAAATTGACCTACACAGAGCGTACGTCCGGTGTCTTGGACTGACGCTCACAGACTTCCACGTGTGTCACAAATTCCGCTGTTACTAAGCTAGCAAATTCAAAGCTCAATAGAATTACAAATACAAGAAAGTAAGATAACTTAAGTATCAGGACTTAAAGCTCGATCGCTTGAGAGAGCCACTAAATACAACTCAACTCAGTCGTGATAGCGCGTGATCAATTGAGTGATAAGACATCACTCAATGCGGCTGATCTAAGCACAGATGCATGTTCGTTATTCGCTCATTTCATGAGCTCTCTTATAATATACGCTCTTCGGCCGGCGCGATTGCTCTTGTGGGTTAGCTGTAGCCCAAACATTCTCCCCCCTTTGATGATTTCAGCATCCATCATCAAATTCACGTCCACTTGTTCACAGTCTTGGGCTTGGTACCTTACCTTAAACTGAAAATAGAAGAGTACAATTTAACATTTACTTAAAGGAATTCGACTCAAAGTCCATCGATGCGAAGGAAATCGTTCATCCTTTATTAACACCATGCATCCAACTTATAGGTTTCTCTTCATCTGCAACAATTTTGATTTTGATTTTTCTGCAATCGTGTCAAATATTCAAAACTCCACCTTTTCCAAAATTGTTTTGAATAGTATTGACAGTTTCTCCACAGATGCATTAAACTCAATTGAGGTACTTCAGGTATAGGAGGCGACATGAGCGCATCACCAGTGAGAAACTGTCCAAATCCTCAGGATCATTCGAAATAGGAAATAGAGGCCTTGAATTAAGACAAGACTCAATTTGTGCTAACACGGTCACAATTTCCTCAAAGGTTAATCTCCAATAATTCTCTTGAGATGAAACTTCATGGACTTAACTCCAGCTTCCCATAATCCACCGAAGTGTGGAGCTGATGGAGGGTTGAAATGCCAAGTGATTCCCTTATTCAGTAATTTTGGCGCGATCAATCTTGAAATGTACGAATAGTATGCCTCCCTGTCAGCTTGTAGTTTTTTGTTGGCTCCAACAAAGTTTGTACCACAGTCACTATAAATATCTGTACATAGACCACGTCTGCCTATGAATCGATGTAAGGCTCCTATAAACGCATCTGACGTTAAATCTCTAGCTGGCTTTAAGTGTATGGCCTTTGTCACCAAACATATAAACACGGCAACGTATCCCTTTTGTGCTACATGTCCTGTTCCCTTTGATGGCGAAATGTTAATAGGTCCAGCATAGTCAACTCCGACAGATGAGAAAGCTCTTGAGGGCCGCACACGCACCGCTGGCAAGTTTCCCATTTGTTGAATTGAAAACTGAGGCTTTACTTCGAAACATGTAATGCATTTATGTATACCAAAACGAACTGCGTTGCGCCCATTGATGATCAAAAATTTCTTTCTTATAAAATTGAGTGTGAATGAGGAACATCTATACATGGTACAAGCATGACTATAACTTACGACAAGACTCGTGAAATAATGTTTATAAGGTAATATATATAGATGTTTCTCATTCACTGGTAACAAGGCATCCCGCAATCTTTCATGAGACGTAAGACGCGCTCCTCATAATCAAAATATGGGTTGAGGGGTAATAAACTGCAATCTCTTGAGACCGGCTTGCTAGAAGAGAATGCTTTTCATTCCTTTTCAAAGCAGTTGTAAAATTAATCAAACAGTTTTCCTTTAATTGATCGTTTATTGGCATACGTCCTAAGACGTTGATGATATTTTTTCGACTGATGTATCGTTCAATTATATGTTTGTTCTTAAGTCTAACATTAGAGTTTTTGTTTATAAGTCTCAGTCACTGAGTACAGCGGCAGAGCGGAAGTATGTATATATGCATACACTTAAACCCACATTTTTATAAATTTAATTCTAAATTAGTAGTTAATGAATATAATGAATTTAAAAAAAATTTATTTATGTTATTATTTTTTTTTTAATAAAATTGAAGTTACAATAATTGAATAGATTTTTTTTTTGATGTCTTTTTTTAATATAATAATATAAATTGAATATAAAATATGAATAAATGAATATTAAAAGAAGAATAAATTTTTTTTGGTTTTTGTAATTTAGGTTATAATTATCACGACCATTTGGTCTACCTCTTTGGGGGTAATGGTGATTATTACCTCTACCTCTGCCTCTGTGATACAACACAGTCTTTTTAGTGCTGCAATGGATATATAATCTTCTTATTTGCCTTTTGTTCTCTCAACTAAGCGTAGAGCTGTTAGGAACCGACTGAGTGACAGTTTTTTACCGTCAAACTTAGGGATAGATGATGAAACTTGTTTCACATATTCCCTATCCAAGGCTACTTGTTGTGCCATTTTGTCGGTTTCCTCGATCGTTTCTGTATCGCTGTTGATTTCTGGGTCTATTAGTGGTTTAGACTCATCTATGTCGTTAAGCTGGGTTTCATTAAAATCAGCCAATAGAGTTAGATCTTCTGGAACATATATTTCAATGTTCTGTCTAATACCGATAGCTGTCAATGTTGTATTTAAGGATTGTATAAATTTGAGACACTGTTTGGAATGGTCTTGTGTGAGCTTATCTTGAAGTTCATTTACAGCCTGTACTATGTTATTATATTGTTTTACCAGTATCTGAACATGGTATATTAGTGTTTCGACTTTAATCAGTGTATCTTTATTAACGCATTTGTATGACTTATCAAATTGATCTTTGAAGTCATTAATAGTTTTCGCTAATGTATTCCATTCCATCATATTTTAGGAATGCTTTAAGAATGCAGTCGCACCAGAAATATTATTGCCGGCCCCAGTATCGAGTGGTCTTGATTTATAATTTTGTACTTGTACATGGCAATGTACTAACTACTTTTCCCTTTTTGATTTGTGAGCATTGAATTAATAGGCTAGTGTTCTGGCCGAATGTGCTCATGTATTCGTTTTCGAATTAGCGATGTTTTTGTAAAATAGTTAACGCGTTTTTTCGAAAATTCGGGTCTTTTATATATATCTTCAATGATCTTTATCATTTTTGGTGTTTTCAACTCTATTAATGTAAAGAATTATGAGTTTTTATATTCCGTTTAGATTGATGGCTCTGCCAGTATAACGTTTTTTAATTATTTTATTGTGTTTTATGTAAATGGTTAACAAAAATTGACAAAGTTCTTTTTTTTTTAATAGTAATTATTTTTTTTTTTTATTAAAATATCTATTTTAATTTTTTAGTGTCTGTCATTTTTAATAATTTTCCTTTGAAAACTGTTCAATAATTGTAAATTTCAATTTTAAACTGATTTAGGACAAGGAAAAAAATTTGTGTTAATTAGGGCATACGGTTGGCTGACAATTTTTATTTATACAATTAATAGTCCAACCGTATGTTTTAGTAAAAAGCCTAACAGATATTATTTTTTTTCAAGAAGCGCTTTCGCGCATCAACTTGAATTAGAGTTTATATTTAAGGGGAATTTAAGCATTGGCAGGTTGGCAGCCCTTATTGCGTTGCTTCGCAAGTTGTACGAAGTTGTTTCTTGATGATTTCGAGATTCTTTATTTGTTAATTTCTCTCCTGGGGCGTTGTCGCTGTCTTCATAAGATCCTGTAGGAGTCTTCTTCGTTGAAGCAGTTTAATCCTTCTTCCGCTTCTTTTGGCTTTCTTCTTTTCCTTCTTCTGTTGTCGTGACCGGTACTATTGTGAGTGGGCGTGGTCCATCCTTGGGGTACACCTCTAAAGCCTCTTGCAGGCTGGGTGCATCCCTTTGCTCAACAGGAGCAGCCTCTTCCAGTCCAACTTTGCTCATTTACTTCCCGCGTTGGTGCAAAGGGCGGACTGCCTATCACACTTTTGGTATCTGCTGCTGTTGTCCGGGGCCTATGGGCTCAGGCGGTGCCGGTGCTGGTCATCGCACAGGCTGTCTTTGGTTTACACGTTCGTGTCAACTGTTAAGTTGCTTCTGTTGTTGTTGTTAAGTTTGCAATTGTTTTCTCAGTTGTTGTCGTTGATTCAGAATGTATATTGCAATTTTCGTTCATATCATTGGCGTCTTTGAAAGTGTAAAATTAATCAATCTTTGTTTGAAGCAATCTCATTATACATTATTATTAATTTATTTTAATTTATTAAAAATTTTTTTTTTCACAACAATTTTAACATTTTAATTTCTGTTCATTTTTTTTTTAAACACAAACGGCAAACCACTCTCACAGTCGCCATGTAAAATTAATTAAACAGTTTTCTATTAATTGATTGTTTATTGGCATACGTCCTAAGACGTTGATGATATTTCTTCGACTGATGTGTCGTTTAATTATATGTTTGTTCTTAAGTTTAACATTCGAGTTTTGTATATAAGTCTTAGTCGCTGAGTACAGCGGCAGAGCGCGAACATGTATATATGCATACACTTAAAGCATATACATTGCACATATATATCGTAAGACAAAGGAATGGTATTCGACAGAATATTATGAGTGGACGATCATGTTTCGAATGCACTTTGGGTTGCGTTATGTTTAGCAACAAAGTGTCGCTAAATATACCCTTACATTGGTTGGGTATGTAATATATATATGTTGCTCATGCTATTATTACTTCTCTGAGGCTTTCCTCTAATTCATCTGTTGATACCTCAGTTCGCTTACGCTCAGACTCTATAATGCGACAGTTTCGAATAAAACGTTTAACATATGCCATATCTCGAAGAAGTCGTGTATGCGATGAATATTGACCTACGAACATCGGGCTATGCATCTCTTCCAATGATATCTCTTGGCAAGTCAACCTTCTTGTCTCACATGTGAAAGTGACTGTTGATCAATGTTATTGCAAGGCCATCCTTCTTCCGGCCCCTGTAACCACTGTGGTCCATGCCCCCACAGTTCACAAGACGTCAAATTAGATACGCTTATTCCCCGAGTCACATGGTCGGCAGCGTTATCATTCGAGGGAACATGTCTCCATTGTCTTCAATTCGATATCTCCAGAATTTTGTTAATGCGATTTGAAACAAATGCCTTCCAGTTTGCACCGTCTCCACGGATCCAACGGATGGTTATTATTGAGCCGGACCCAAAAATAGTATTGCAGAAGATTATATTAATTATAAAAATTCTGTTTTAAATACTTATACATTCATGACCAGCACATAACTCAGCTCTGGGTATGGTTAATTGTGGCTTGAAAGGCGAGACCTTACATTTTGACAGCAGCAACTCCGTATGATATACGTGATCCCCGGTTGGAACACGTAAATATGCAACCGCTCCATAGGCTTGCGCTGTATCGTGGTATGCGTATGTCTGAAATATTGGGCAACTCCGTTAAAAGCTTCTCCTATTCTCTTCTAACGGCTGCTGGCATTTTGTCATCCCAGCCAATCTTATCCTTCCATAGACGCTGCATCAGTATTTTCCCGGTTACAATAATCGGACTCAGCCATCCCATAGGATCAAATAACCTCGCAACTGTTGACAGAATTGATCGCTTCGTAGGTAAGCCTGCTGATATTTCAAAATTTAAATGAAATCGAAAGTCATCCTCCAGTGTATAACTAGCGTATTGTGTCCTCGCCATCAAGGTGCAACCATCCCTTTGTTTCTCGAAATTCGATTGGTATCTTTTCTAACAATTTTGGGCAATTACTTTCCCACTTTTTTAACTGAAATGTGCCACTGCGTAACATACCAATGACTTGAGTCTGGTTAGCTTCCGACTCTGCAACACTACCCGCTCCAGAAAATATGTCATCAACATATATCTGATGTTTCACCACATCCACTGCCAATGGGAATATCTCTTGTTCGTCCGCAGCTCTTGCATGACTCACAGAGCTAAATAGGGTTCGAAACTAGTTCCAAACATAACTGTTAAGCATGCATACTCCTCGATGTAATCGTTTTTATCGGGTTTCCATAATATGCGCTGATACTGGGCATCATAACTTGGAATATTGATGCACCTGAACATGTTCTCTACATCAGCCATAAAGATGAATCTTAGGCAACGCCATTTGAGAATAACTTTATTGCTAAAATGTCATTCCATGACTTCAATTTGCTCTAGTTCCCAAAACTTGCGTAAAACATTGTCGAGATCCTCATTTGTATCATGAGTGTGTACCTTTCCAGACAGGATATAGCCCAAACGCGTATTTTGTGCAAGAGGTGAACCTGTTGGTCCTCGGTATGCTTCACCTAACATCAGCTCATCATAAATATCGCTCCCGAGCAAAATGTCGACACCTTGTGATATAAAATAATTATGATCGGAAATCCTTTAGATGTGGCCACTGCATGGTAGATATTCTTCTGTCAGGCATTCTTTGACGCAAATATTTTATGATTTACCTGTGGATCATATAGATATCCTAAATTTAACTCAATTCCTGTAAACGCTTCGGTGATTCTTTTGTTCGCTAAGCCGTTGATTTTTATGTATTCCCTTTTCCTTGTCAGCCGTAGTTTTTGGGCTGCACTCTCTGAAATGGCCGATACTTGGGAACCCTGATCCAAGAAGGCTCGAAACTTCAAGGGGTAGCCATCTTCGGACTGGACAAGCACCACCTTACTTGGGGCGCCGTTTCTAGGCGAATCCATTTGACCACGCGTTCTATCCAGTTGGTGCCGCTCGGCGCACTTTGCACAATTTCGCGATCTGCCACATGCAGCTGCTTGATAATTCGGACTAAGACACTTAAAACATAACCATTGTTTCAATACAATTGCCTTACGATCCGACGCACACATTTCCTTGAATACATTGCAAGTTCCAATGGGGTGCTCCTCCTTGCCGCAGACGATCCATATGTCCGCTTGTCGAGTAAAAATGAAGCTCACGCGTCTCTTAGGTTTGCACGTAAGCCATATACGCCTTACTTTTTATTCCTGCGGCTATCTATAGGCTGCGTTTCCTCGCAACTTCCCGACGATGCCGTAATCATCGTACGATATTGGGACTCGAGGTAAACACAAAGCTCTTCAAATGTCGGTAGATCTGGCGACGACGCTAATGAACATTCCTAATCTACTCTTAATTTCTTAGTTAGCCTTTTCATCATATAATATACCAAAACTTGAGATCCCGGCTTTATAACAACCCCAGAGCTTTCTCCATTCACACATGAGCGGCAGGTCTGCACAAGCCGCCTTAGACACTCGGCGTCTCCATGTTGAACTGCTAATTTTTGATCAAAAACATCCATGTAATGTAAAAACAATACTCGTTTATTGTCATATAAATTCACCAGCATTCTCCATGCCACTGGATAAAGTTCTATCAAAGTCAAGTGCTCTATATCTTTAGCAGCTTCCTCTGATAGCGAACCCTTTAAATAATGGAAGCGATATAAGTCACTTAGTCTCTGACAGTAATGGCGATAGGAACACCTCCTTGAATGCCGGCCAATCTATGAATTTACCGCTGAAAATTGGCATCCTAACCGTGGGCAGCTTCACTTCATCCATAGGTATTATACACTGTTCATTCATAGTCTGATGTAAACACGTCTCATTGAATGCGGTAGATGCCGGATGTCTTTGCTCCTTGTGCTCATGCAACTCATTACGTAATTCTGCTACTCCCACGATGTAGGTCTCCTCTAACACATCCCTGATTGCCGTAAAAGCTGCTGATGGTTGCGTTTAAATTCTGCGTTAATTTCTACCAGCGATTCGAGTCTAGCTTCAAGCTGGGTTTCCGTATGTATCATTCATCAGCCTTGTATTTTTTCAGTGATTTCTCCAACGAGGCCAACATTGTAGTCTGCTCAAAAGTTAAATACATGAGGTTTTCGGCCATTATTTGAGGTTTTTGACTAACGCTCACAGACTTCCACGTGTGTCGCAAATTCCGCTGTTACTAAGCTAGCAAATTCAGAGCTGAATATAATTACAAATTCAAGAGAGTAAGCTAACTTAAAGGAACAGCTCATATTATTTACCAAAATCGATTTTTATTAATTATTTGGAAATGGGGCAAGTTATCAATATCGAAAACAAACTCGTACTGCGTGGAACTAGGGACATTGGGACATTCCAAATTGTCTGAAATCCTTCCGTTTATACAGTCGGACAGACAGACGGATAGACGGACATGCCGAGATCGACCCGGCTTGTGATGCTGATCAAGAATATATATACTCTCTTTGAGGCATCTGACGGCAGAGACGACCCTGGACTAGCTGGGTTTCACCTGTTTGTATCAATGGCGGGCAGTATCGTCGCTCTAGCAACAGTTTTAAAGGCCATGATCAAAGGAGTATGTTCTCGGAACAAGTGGCACTATCGCCTGCTAAACGTCGCTGTGGGTGAGCTGGTGGTCGTCGCCGAGGACAATCTGCCACCCCAACAGTTGTTGATCCGCAGAGTGAAGCGGAGCATGCAGGAGAGAACGGCATCGTTACGGTAGCAGTTAGCACGGCCAGTGGAGGAAGTCTCAAAAGGCCGATCCACAAGTTGGTATGGCTGCCTGGTAAATAAAGCCCCCAAGCGTTTCATTATGGTATATAATATAATTGTTTAAACAATTGAAGTAAAGTGTTAGTAAGATTTAGAGCGGAGCAAGAGCGCAATAAAGTTATGTCACTCCCTGCAGCTTCATTTAGGTTTGAGAAGCTTAGAGCTCAGTTGTCGAATTATACGAAAACGCACAAAATTCTTAATACTTTAAAGAGCCTCCAACAATTTACGTTCTAAAATTAAATAAATTTATTTTTTTATTCATGGCGTCCCCGAGTGGACTCTTTTAAAAGCCAATAACAAATAAAATGTAAAATAAAATCACGTCGGCCGGCTCAAATAATCAATTTATCTTGCTTTCATCGTTGGACATTGCCCTCTAAAGTGTTATATCCGGTACAGCATATTGTAGTGTATCTTAGTAAAAGATACTTTGTGACACTTTGTCGTAATATACATAGCTAAATATTTAAAGTAACCACACATAAGCGTATAAACATTCCAGCGCACTTGAAACTCGCTCAGCCACTTATGCTACAGAACATTATGTATTTAGCTTAAGTCCATTCCATGTATCGAATTACTATTCGATTACAGAATAAATTCAGATGCTCCACTAAAGAAAGTGTTTCAACTAATTACGGAACTAATTAAATAGCGACCGTGACAGGCGTAACAAATTTCAAATACTTATGGTGCATTAAATTAAAGAAACTGGCCACAAAAGCAGACTACAAGTGTTGAATTTTGCGCGCTATCCGCCCGTTGATAGCTATACCGGCTATTGGGCAACTCCACCCCAAAGCAGACACCTTCGCCCAAAAAGAGCGAAGAAACGCAAAAAAGCTGTAGAAATACGAATGCCTCACTTTACCATTATTATAAGTCCTCTTTTAAGTTGAAGCACCCCCTTAAAGTGCAACTTGAAAAACCCTAATCACTGTTAGGCTTTTACTAAAGACATATGATCGCATGTTTAATTGAATAAATAAAAATTGTGAGCCGATCATATGCATCCAAAATAATACACAAATAAGTATCCAAGGCATAGGCCAGGGAGTAATAAAGTACCAAGGTCAAAGCTCAATAGAGCTACAGACAAAAAAATATATAATTCCACACGATTTTCAAATAGTCGTTTCAATATTTTACAATAACGTGATGGAATTATAGGCATTGACTTTATAAAAAGATTCAATTCCCAGTTAGACCAACTGAAGATTGGTTTATACTTAGACCCAAAAACTTCAATTTATTAATTTATGCTCCAATAACATACAGTTCTGGTAACAATTCGTTACTTCTACCAGCAAGATCACAAGGTTTAAGGAGAATTGAGAAAAACACAAAAGAAGACTATATATTAATACCAAATCAAGAAATAAAATATAGTATTTACGTTGCAAACACAATAGCAACAACCCAATATACATTAGTCCGTTTATTAAATACAACTAATACTGACCAGTTGGTCAGCATAAACAAATTAGAATATTAACCCCTTTCGAACTATGATGCAGTTCAAACTAATCAAGAAAATAGAAACAAAATCGTTTTAGCTCTACTAGCTCAAGAAACATTTTCCGCCCCAATTAAAAAAACAATTAGTAGAATTATGCACCAAATATAGTGATATATTCGGACTAGAAACCGAATCGATAACAACTAACAACTTGTTAAACGTCGGAATAATCGGATACCGATAAATCGTCAACGACTGAGCCCCGTGGGTTTCCACGACCATTTTAGTGTGCCCAGACAAAGTAAGACTGCTGAGAGTGGCAGCCGAACGCCGGCCTCGAAAGCCGAACGTTCAGTATGAAGCCGCATCTCGATCAACGCACAACGTTGCTGCGGCTGATGCTGTTTCGTAATATATGTATGTAAGTTTTTAATTCCTTACATCCCAAAAACATATGTACATGTGTGTATGCATGTGCAGAGTGTGCCTCGCTCTCACTTATTGATTTGCGCACTTGCGTGCAACTCCTTCTCCCTGCATAGCTTCTCAAAAACCCCGAGATCTACAAACATACATATGTTTGTGTTGTGTGGATGTGCTCACAAGTAGATCGCGGCGTTTATCGCGAGCCAGAGATTTTTTCTTCAGCTGTGTGCCCTTTGTGCCTGTGGCACACACATTCAAATGCTCTATCATGTATTTCTTCGTCCAGTCAGTCATAATGAGAAGAATCTGATATATTTATATTTATGAAAAACTTAAATGACCTAAATGATATATTTATATATTATATTTTTATTTTTTTGTTTACTATTGTGACCAATTTTGCTTAAAATTAAAAAAAAAACTAAGTTGTATTTCTGCAAGGGTAATTCTTCGTCGGCCTGTCGAATAATTTAAGAAAAGACCAAAAATTGAAAATGTTCAATTTTTTCGACTTGCTACTTGTGCACACGCACACTCTTTCGAGTAAGCAGTTGGGTGACATTGTTAAAGGGTTTGGAGTGTTCATGTGCAAAACTCCTATTTTTCATGCATGTTGTAAGGGTAAGGGTACCTGAACGTTGGCATGTGTGCATATTAACTCTTTGATGGAAGCATTTATGCGTTTGTGTGCGTGTTTGTTGCCTGCCTGCCTGCCCGATGCAAATTTGACCAAATTTGAAGTTTTTGGCATTTCTCATATTCGAGCTCTACACACACACACACACAAATGTGTGCCAATGAGCCGATCAAGGGTTTGTCGTGAGACAGAGATATTTTTATCAATGGGTGCGTAAATT
>NW_026997263.1:0-3219 GCF_035044405.1 Drosophila montana
GGCATAAATGAATTTGGTGCTACCTTAAGTCCATATGGTAACCGCGTGAAGCGATAACAGCCAGTGCTAATTGAAAATGTTGTTATATTTCTATATATTTAGCTCGTCTTAATTGGGTACATAATTTGGTACATAAATCAGTAAGGTTGTTTTTAAATTGATCAGGGAATTTTAAATTATTTAGGACTTCAATTTTATATTTTGGGATTTTAAGTTTTTATATGTTTACTAGTTGTATTTAAAATACGGACTATTGCGCTATTACTTGTTACGATACTTTTTGCTATTATTACCCCAGAGTGTATTTCCTGATTTGGTATAAGAACTGTATCTTCATTTGTCAGAAGCGTAGTTTTTCTCATCACCTCTGATCTAGCTGGTAATAATATTGAGTTATTAATTTCATTATGTAAACGTGGTACATGTATTTGATAATAAAGTGATTCTGGTTTCATGATGAATTCATCATATTGGTAATCTGTTAACAATTAAATTTTCTGATAAAGTCGAGTCTAAGAATTCCATCGCTTTGAATGGGAAATTCATTGTGGACTACTTGGGGATTGTGACTATTTACGAAGTAATTGAAAAGTAGATCAATTGTCGATTGTCCAATTGACTGTATCGTTCCCTGTCCAATTCCTGTTATAATTGTTTTATGGTCTGGATTTTTATAAGAATCTATTTTATTATTCTTTAAAATTGGGAAATTTGCTCCTCTATCTACTAGCAGAGGTAATGGTATATAATTTTTATACCCTTGCAGAGGGTATTATAATTTTGTCGTGAAATGTGTAACGCATAGAAGGAGACATCTCCGACCCCATAAAGTATATATATTCCTGATCAGTATCAACAGCCGAGTTGATATAGATGGATCGGACCACTATATCATATAGCTGCCATAGGAACGATCGGTCGAAAAGTATGTTCTTGTATGAAAAACATTTTTGTTTATAAAGTTATCTTGACCAAACTCGGTATTTATTAGTTTTACTACGCTCCCCATATATATGCAAAATCCTATTAAGATCGGACAACTATATCATATAGCTGCCATAGGAAAGATCGGTCGAAAATTAAGTTTATGTATGGAAAATTTTTATGTGTTTCAAGATATCTTAACCATACTCGGCATTAACTATTTTCCCTGTGCTTCTTAGATACGGGCAAAGCACTATGAGCATTTTGAAAAGGTTTGGTTTTTTATTGTTGGTTGCTCAAACATTATTGTTGTTATTTATGTAGCCGCCTCTGTTGTATGGCCGGCCTCTATAATTACTTCTGCCGAGGTTTCCGCCACGTTGAGAGTAATTTTGGTAAAACAATACAGATTGCCCAGTTGCTTCGGTGCAACTGTTGACAAATTTGGATATGGCATCATTAATGCTATTGAATGTGCCTGCCTGCATTATAAGTTTTACCTTATCGGTCATTGTATTTATTGGCCTATTCTGGCCATTGTTTATAAAGGCTCCTTCTAAAGCTTTTGTTACCTGCTGATTTTTTGTTGCAAGTTAAGTAGTTTGGCTAAAAATACTTCGACTGATTCGCCTTCTACTGTGCTTGATAATTTTGCAATGATTCGAGCGATAGTTTACTCATTGCTTATCAAGTTTCTTCATCTAGCGATGAGGCTAGCTGAGGCGCTTACTTACAGAAGCGCAGGGCAAGATGTAAATAAAATGTTATGTAAACATAATACTAGTTTTATTTTTAACTGCTGAACCAAACATACTCCCCCCGTTGAACGATTGAGCTTCAAAAGGATCGTTAAGGGGAAGCAGACACAGCTTATTAGTTTCTCGCTTTATGATTCCAGTAGCTGTCTTGAGAACTGCAACGCGTGTGATGTCATTAGTTCCTTTCACCAATTCAACCACTCTAGCTAGCGGCCAAGGAGGTAAGTTCTCGTCCTTGACAAGAATGATGTCGTTGAGAGCCAATCCAGGCTTGGGAGTTTGCCATTTGGAACGCTGTTGAAGAAGATTTAAATATTCTTTTCGCCAGCGAGACCAAAAGATTTGGTGCATGTAGGACACTCACTGCCAGCTATCCAGACGATAAAATTGAGCCGTGTCACATCGGGTTCTGTGAACGTGGCTTGTGGGCCAACAACCAAAATATGAGCTGGGGATCTTCTGAAATGCGAAGCAGTGGTCTAGAATTAATGTGGCACACAAGGGTACGAAGCTCTTCGAATCCCAGAACAGATGACCCCACAACCCGATAGAAGTGATATTTTGCAGTTTTTACCGCCGCCTCCCAAAGGCCACAAAAGTGAGGGAAGCGCGGTGGAATAAAACAAAACTGGAGCACAGCCTATTGATGACAGCTACTGATGAAGAGATTTTTGAGCTCTAACAGCTCGTTTTTGGCACCGACAAAGTTGGCAGCATAGTCAGACCATTTCTGACGTGGCTTGCCACGACAGCATATAAATCGCTTTAGAGCATTGAGAAATGCACACGTAGACAAATCCTTGACTAACTCCAAATGAATGGCTTTTTGTGGCGTAGCAAATAAATACGCTGATGTAGCATTGTGAAGTTGCAAGCTTTTTTGCAACTAATTAATTCTCACTGCTTGTGTGCAGCGAAATTCAAACACTTAGATTTGTTTTCACATGTATTTATTTGCTGCGCAGGGCATTTATTAGAATTTATAAGTTTTATATTGTTGCTTGGCAGCCAACTTGAATTAGTTGTGCCTAGGTTGCGATCAAACAAAAACCTAACTTTGACAATATGAAAAGCGAACGAAACGAAACTCCAATAAGACGCTCGCCGCTTAGAACGAATGGCAGCGGGAATCAATGCAAGCAAAGCTATGCAGAAAGCAAGGGCCAACGAAGAGAGTGGGCAGCAGCTTACAAAGAGCGCGAAAAAACTATTTGCCCTTAGGCTGTAATGATGATTGTTATCGTCTGCCGTCGGTGTTGTCTCTGCTGTTACTTGATCAAACAAGCATTTTATAGGAGCATTGTTTCGAGTGTCAGGCTTGTAGAAGAATGGTCCGCAGTAGTCCACACCAGTTATATTAAACGCTCGAGTTTCAACAAATCGCTCTTTTGGAAAAATTAGTCATTACGTGCTCCATCAAGAGGGGTTTGTTCCGGAAACATCTGATGCATTTGTTTACTATGCTGGAAACTGTTTTACGGCCACCAATCGGCCAGTACTGCACACGAATTGCTCCCAAAAAGGCTAGTGGTCCAGC
>NW_026997264.1:0-654 GCF_035044405.1 Drosophila montana
TGTCTGCGAGGCTGTAGGTACTGCCTGTCTGTCTGCTCTGTCTGTCTCTGCCTGTCTGTTGTCTGTCTGTCTGCTGTCTGTCTGCCTGTCTGACATGTCTGTCTGTCTGCCGGTCTGTCTGCCTTCCTGTCTATTTGTCTGCCTTTCTGTCTGTCTTTCTATGTGTCCGTCCGCCTATCTTCCTACCTGTCTTTCTGTCTGCCGGTCTCTCTGTCTCCCTTCTGTCTGTCTATCCGTGTGCCTGTCTGTCTGTGTGCCCGTCTGCCGGTGTCTCTGTCTACATATCTGTCTGTCTGTAAGTCTGAATGTATGTCTGTATGCCTGTCTGTCTGTCTCTTTTTTCAGTCTGCCTATGTGTATGCCTATCTGTCTGTATTTCTGCCTGTCTGTCTCTGCCGGTGTGCCTGTCTGCGAGGCTGTAGGTATTTCTGTCTGTCTCTCTGTCTGTCTGTCGGACTGCCTATCTGTATGCCTATCTGTCTGTATTTCTGGCTGTCTGTCTCTGCCGGTGTGTCTGTCTGCGAGGCTGTAGGTATTCCTGCCTGTCTGTGTATCTCTCTCTCTCTCTCTTCCTGTGTGTGTATGTCTGCGAGTTTGTGGGTCTGCGTGTCTGTCTGCCTGTTCTCACACCTGTCTGTCTGTCTGCCGGTCGGT
>NW_026997265.1:0-1386 GCF_035044405.1 Drosophila montana
ATTGTTGTGTGTATATGCATTAAATAACACCCTGTATTTAAATACATAAGTAT
Organism: Drosophila montana; assembly: GCF_035044405.1. Taxonomy (NCBI): domain Eukaryota; kingdom Metazoa; phylum Arthropoda; class Insecta; order Diptera; family Drosophilidae; genus Drosophila; species Drosophila montana. The sequence goes on from NW_026997265.1 coordinate 54, forward strand.
GCGACACTTTGTTGCATACAATAACAAACATAAAGCCAAAAGCGCAGAGCCGCTTGAGTTTATTGGCTCAGGATCATATTACGCAGCGCGGACCGCTAGTACTCTAGCTGGCCGTTTAGCTGACGGCACATATCCCACGCTTGGCTTATATACCAAGAGTACCATATATGTACTCACTAATGCATGCACATACCACACACTCTCTCTCTTTCCATTATGCTCTGCTGCGACAGAGATATAATACCTATATCTTAGGTTTCAAAGCGGACAGAGTTCCGAATAAAGAACATTCAAAATATGACTATAAACCAGCACTGACGTGCAGCGTGAACTTTTATTTCTACATGGCGACCGTGACAAGTGTCACCCAACGAGGGAATATTCTGTACAACATATTCAACTACAAGAACAACACTAACAAGATGGAACAGCAGCAACAATAACAGCAACAACGTCACATGGCAAACAACGAATCAGATACACCGACGTTCGCAGAGGGAACACCAATAACGCAAACGGATGCACCATTAATCAAGGAAGTGTTAGAGACTAGCCTGCGAGACGGACCCAGGCCTATCACTAAAGAGGAGTTCAAGAAAGGACTAATGCGAGGGAGCGTCAGCGTGCCAGCACCGCCGACGCCAAGCTGACGCATAGGAAGCAACGAGGAGGCGAAAAAGCCAAACTCATCAACAGGAGGCATCTCGTCATCGCGCTGTTGAAGGCCAGGGTCGAGGACAAGACCCGCCAACAGCGACTACAGGAGAAACTGATGCAGATGTTGCAAAACAGGAAGAAGCGGACTAACAAATCTTAGTGCCTCTCTTAAATTTTTGTTAAGTACCCATCTTGCTCTTGCGCTAGGTACGAAAAACTAATACATGTCTCAGTTTAAACAAATAACAAACACTTTGTAGTGTAAACTTAATCTAAGTAATATATTGTAAACTTGACATTTGCTAATGTAAACTACAAAGTGTTCCCCTGTTGATTACATAAAACTCATTTATAACAAATAGAAGAAGAAAAGATAAAGATTTGATGTAAATATTACAAGTTAATTATTCAAACTATTAAATTTCAAATCAATTATTCAAATTTTTATATTTCAAACGTTTAAAACGGAGGTATTATTTACACTCCATAATCACTTCCCTTGGTCCACCATGGGATTAATAGACACAAAGACGGCGGATTCCACCGCCAACGTTATTAATAAAGTTGAGGTGGAAACACCAGATTTAAGAAGTTCTCCTTGCAATTATCGTAGTTCTAATGTGCATTAACCTTTTTTTTCAAATTATACAAAGTGCACAATAGGATTTAAGAATAT
>NW_026997266.1:0-1794 GCF_035044405.1 Drosophila montana
ATTGAGCATTCTTCCCTACAGCTGAAACAAATCCAACTTTACGACTCAACGACATTGTTATACTGCGACATTTCGTCGAAACGAATCCGTCCGTATATCACACACAGCTACCGTAAGCAAGTCTTCAATTCCATTCATAACTTATCGCACCTAGGTAAGCGCGCTACAGTAAAACTCATAACCGAACTTTTCGTCTGGAGAGACATGAAGAGAGACAGCTCAAATGGTCAACAACTGCATCAGCTGCCAGCATGCAAAAGTCAACAGACACAAAAAAGCAGTGCTTCAAGAATTCAACCTGCCCGAAAAGCGATTTGAACATATCCACATTGACCTAATTGGCCCGTTGCTACTGTACAACAATTATAGGTACTGTCTGACGTGCATTGACCGGTTCTCACGCTAGCCGGCGGCAGTCCCAATAGCAGACATAACGGCAGAGACGGTAGCCAAAGCTTTATTGCATGGTTGGATTGCAAACTACGGCACGCCACACTTCATAACTACCGATCAAGGCAGACAGTTTGAGTCCAAATTGTTTAAGGTGTAGTGTGTATATGCATTAAATAACACCCTGTATTTAAATACATAAGTTGCGACACTTTGTTGCATACAATAACAAACATAAAGCCAAAAGCGAAGAGCCGCTTGAGTTTATTGACTCAGGCTCATATTACGCAGCGCGGACCGCTAGTACTCTAGCTGGCCGTTTAGCTGACGGCGCATAACCCACGCTTGGCTTATATACCAAGAGTACCATATATGTACTCACTAATGCATGCGAATACCACACACTCTCTCTCTTTCAATTATGCTCTGCTGCGACAGAGCTTTACATATAATAATACCTATATCTTAGGCTTTGAAGCGGACAGAGTTCCGAATAAAGAACATTCAAAATAGACTATAAACCAGCACTGACGTGCAGCGTGAACTTTTATTTCTACATGGCGACCGTGACAAGTGTCACCCAACGAGGGAATATTCTATACAACATATTCAACTACAAGAACAACACTAACAAGATGGAACAGCAGCAAATAATATATGAGTCGTGCAACCGAATTAGATAAAATATAAAAAAAAAAAACGATATTTTCTTTTTACTTTTGATCTCTCCTAAATAAACTCAATGGCTACGAACAAAGCGATAGCTGAAGTATATTTACGAGACCCATATTTTAAGGAAAGAATTCAACAATTGGTCTTAACGACCCCAGTAAGCATATATGAATTAGAAACTTTATATATGGAAACATTTCATTTAGATTTCTCACCGTTAATACATTGTAACAAAACACAAAAAGGCATAGTATTGACAACCCTTCTGGGTTGACATTAATGACATTATTATTGTGCGTTAGCACATATAAATTAAGAATGTCTATAAATGGAATGGACGCAAATCGTTACCATTCTTAAAGAACAACGTAAGGAGTTTAACAAATCTTTCAAGTGCCTTAACAAAAGCGCACCTGTCTCAAACGAGACGAAGTTAAAACACGTTAAAATTCTTGTAGATTCGTATAATATCAGCCGTCAACTTATATGTGACAATGCAACAAAACTAAAAGATTTGCATTTAACACAGACAGTTGATGCTTTAAGCAGTTTAAGAGAAAACATTAGACGAATTTCGGAAAGGCATAGTATAACAATATTCCTTCCAAATTCTCTTAACACTTCAGCGTCATTCGACGAGAAACTACTTTCACTGCCAGCTGATACTAAGCCATCAGATAACCATCAGACAATGGCCCAAACAGCTATAAGTTTTCTCAAACTAGCCTCATC
>NW_026997267.1:0-2855 GCF_035044405.1 Drosophila montana
GCATCTATTATGGCGTTGAAGTCATCAGCCTGCAATAAACTGCTCTAAAGTCCACGTTACCAACATCATGGAGACTTTCACAGTCGAATATTGGTAAGCACGATTAGCAAGGCTCAATTCCGGGAAGTGAACCAAGTTACTCGGGACGATGACAGCGGGCCTCCAGCTCTAGTACTTTACCTGAAATGCCATTGGCATTTTAGATTAGCACCTTCAGTGGTGAGTTCATTTAGATAGCAACGCGGTCAAAAGGGTAACGATTTGCTCTTGCATACCCAAATCCTGCTGTTGCATTTCTGCCATCCTCTCGATAGCTCGACTCTTGTCCAGATTTTTCATTTTGGCGGGCTTTTGGGCCCCCGCACGCTTTATATATTCGGTGAACCACTCGCAGCCCTTATAGTTGGCAGGGTGGTTACCAGCGTTGGGCTGGCTGCCGCCCCCAACCTGAGGAGTCGCTGAGGCAGGCAAGTTTCCTTCTTGGACTGAGTTTAACTGCTCGGCCTCAGATTCGTCAGTCTCCATGTCTTCTTTGTTATCGGGTGGTGCCAAGAGAGCATAACTATTGGAAGCATGTATGCGAAATGGACTGGTGTCAGTCTTGTTCTGTTTTCGCCGCGCAGCAAATGGGGACATGCTGACTAAGACTTTGCGCTTATCTTTTTTCCGCCTGTGATTGAATCAGTCGAGGCACGGCTGAGGCCGCTCTAGAGGGCTTTATGATATCAATTATATTTGCTAGGACGTCGATCTCTATATTGCGCTAGCACCAGCATGTCGGCTGCTGCCGAGGTCTTGGGTATCCATTAAAGGGTAAGAAGGTGCAACTGAAGTACCTCTTGCAGACATCAGCGCGGTGTATTTATTGGCAGCTGTTGTTAAGCGGCTGATCATTGAGGTATTCGACGACGTAGCGGCGTCAGAATTTAGTTGGGCTTCCTCGTTAGTTCGATACGGCCCCTTGTTCCTGATTGTCGTTGCGTTGCTGTTGTCTGCATTCGCTGGCATGGTGGCTTTATTGGCATTGGTGCTTTTCACTCTTTGTGCGGAGTTGCAAAAGCCGCTTTGGCCGTTTGTGCGCGCACTCGAGCTTGGATTTTTAATTTTCTTCCGCGAACACGTTCACCTTAAACTGCAAAAAGTGACTCGAAGTCCGCGAACACTTTTTATTTTCTGTTATCACTAATCTTGGGCATAGTGGCAAGCCAGTGTTCAATATAATCCCCTTCCCTACCTTAAGTTGGATGTTTAGTGGTACGAGACCTTATCCTTCGCCTGTGAGAACCTCAGGCAGGTAACGCCCGCGATATCCATCAAGCTATGAGGCACCATTTCGTGATGTGTGGCCCGCCTCGCCAGCAGTGGCCCATACGGAGGTCGCTCATCAGATGATGAGTCAAAGGCCGGAACAGGGTCCGCGACGGGCGTGTCCCAACGCACGTATTCTCCCCTGTTGGGTATTGTGCAGCCGGGACAGAGGTACCCAGTATTGTTGCCGTCGTGCGGAGGCGGGAAACGGGCAACGGCGTCGCCCAGGCCAGGATCAGGTCGACGCCGACACACACTCGGACCGGTAATAGGGTACCCACTGAAGGTGGACGGTGGCCGAATCGTCACTATGGTGAAGAATGGCGGGCGGACGATACCTGCCACAATCGACACCGGGGCCACTCACAGCATCAATAGTGAAGATTGCGCACGCAAATGGGCGAATCGGATGAGGGCGTAGGTCATGCAGACGTGCATTCGTCTGGCAGATGGATCCATGCCGAAAGTAGGAAAGCCATTGTGGTAGGACGTAGCCCTAACGGTGAATGTGATTACCATGTCGATGCTCATCATGCAGTTGATGCTAAGTCACATCATCCTAGGGATGGAATTCCAAGGTGCAATGGGCACCGCAATGCGTTGCGGCAATGCCGAGCTGGTCCTAAAGACGGCGGTGGCACCGGTCGCGGGGTCTGCGATAAGCGAAGAGCCGAAGGAAAGCTTCGCACGTCAAAGAATGGGAACGCCTGCTCGGCAGCCGCATGGAGAGGACACGAAGGGGGAACCGAAAGGGGGCCTCTCACGTCAGGGAAAGGAACGCCTGCTCGGCAACCGAATGGAGAGTACGCGAAGAAGGAACCGAAAGGAGGCCTCCCACGTCAGGGAAAGGGCGTCACTGCTGGGAACGCCTGCTTGTCACTTGAATGGAAAGAACACGAAGAAGGAAGCAAAGAAGGGGCCCCACTCGAAACCGGACCAAGGGCACGAGAAGCCCAAAAGGCGACGCGTAGAGTTGCAGCAACAGATCTATGCTCTTCATGGTGATGGCACTGTGGAAACGTGCCAGGAAACGGAGAAAGTAGTATCAATGGCTAGGATCCACCCAAACGTAGGGGACATGTTATTTGCGGGTAGGGGATACGGACCGATCCAAAAAAGGTGGTGGCAATACGTAGCCTTAGGGCCCAGATTAACTGTAAATAGATTCGACAATGTTTTGGTATTGTTTCGTGATACAGGCGTTTCTTGCCAATCATCGCCTGCTTGTCACTTGAATGGAAAGGACACGAAGAAGGAAGCAAAGAAGGGGCCCCACTCGAAACCGGACCAAGGGCACGAGAAGCCCAAAAGGCGACGCGTAGAGTTGCAGCAACAGATCTACGCTGATCATGGTGATGGCACTGTGGAAACGTGCCAGGAAAAAGAGAAAGTAGTATCAATGGCTAGGATCCACCCAAACGTAGGGGACATGTTATTTGCGGGTAGGGGATACGGACCGATCCAAAAAAGGTGGTGGCAATACGTAGCCTTAGGGCCCAGATTAACTGTAAATAGTTTCGACAATGTTTTGGTATTGTTTCGTGATA
>NW_026997268.1:0-4651 GCF_035044405.1 Drosophila montana
ATTTGTTTTTTTCGTCTGTGCTTGAATCATTCGAGCCGCGGCTGCGGCGTGCGAATTGGGTTTGATGATATCTATTATACGCACTAGGGCGTCAATGGGGTCTCTATTTGCACTAGCAGCAGCATGTGGGCTGCTGCCGGGGTCTTCGGATTCCATTAGAGGGTAGGAAGGTGAAACTGAAGTACTTCTTCCAGACATGAGCGCGGAGAATTTATTAGCAGATGTTGCTAAGCGGCTGTTAAGCATTGAGGTGCTCGGCACATAGCGGCGTCAGCATTTAGTTGGCCTACCTCATTAGTTCGAGTTCCTTGTTACTAATTGTGGGTTCATTGCTGTTGTCAGCACTCACCGCACTATCAAAGTTTTTTTCCATAACGTAGTGTCCTTTCTTATAAGCTGATGCCTTTCTCTTCTTTTTGTTATAATATAATTCATTGTTAGATTGTGCTTGTAATTGGATTTCCTTGACCGCTTTTCTAATTTCCTTTAAACTTTCTTTCGTCCTGGGTGCTTCATTGACTTCTTCCGGTTTTTCCCTTAGTTCATCTTTAACTTCGCTTTTTTGCTCTACTCCAAAAAGTACCTTGCTTGGTATCTGTTTAGTGCAGCGGTGTAAAGTATTGTCCAAAAAATGTTCTACATTTTCGATAACCGAATCCCAATGGAATCCTTTTCCTTGCTCTGTAAGCTTGGCGATCATTGGGCCTAAACTCCCGTTTATACGCTCAACTTGTCCGTTTTCTCGTGGGGAGCCTGTGGCTATTTTCATGTGTTTTATGTTGGAATCTGACAAAAATCGCTTAAACTCTCTGGACGTGAAACAACTACCCCTGTCTGAAACTATGCATTTTGGCCTACTGTATGCCCTAAAATAATCTCTTAGTGCTTTTATGGCTTCTTTTGTATTTGTGGTTTTGGTTGTGTACAGCCTGACAAACTTGCTGATCCCGTCGACTATCACAAGTATGTGTTTATTCGCTTTTCTGTAGCTATTGGCCCATAATGATCTACATGTATTGACCCGTCGGTTTATATCCTTTGGGTATGCTATGTAAGAATCCTTCCGCTTTGCAAATTTTTGGTGAAAACGCTTTTATTAAGTCCAAAATAAAAATTGATAACTGAATTTAATGGGACTGGGTATATATGATTTTTCACAAATGAGATTGCGCTGCCGGAGTCTATGAGGCATTCTGTAATAATTAGTTTAACATTATGATTAAAGTATATTTTTAACCGCCTTACGTAGTTGCTGTCGCTCTCGCTTGCGCTCTTCTTTATTACACATTGAGCTACAAAATGGCCCATTTCGGCGCATGCGTAACAAGATCCAGGGACTCTCTTTGGTTTGCGGCAATCCATCATATAATTACTTCGAGAGTTGCAGTTTCTGCAACGGAGGTCATTGTTGACCAGCTCCGTTGATGTCACCCTGGGTTTGGTTACCCGCTCTTGCCTTGGAAGAACTATGTTGGCAAACGCATGATGCATCTGCTCAGGATTAGCGAAACATTGAATCCGGGCTTAATCGCGCAACGTCTCGGATGGAACTCCCTCGGTGATTTGTTATAAGAGTTCGTCTTCGTCCATATTGATGGTATCGGCTAGCATCATCTTGTCTTCAAAATACATCGCAAACTTTTCGTGTATTTGCCACTTGTTTTGTTCGAACTTGCGTCGCATGTCTGATTTTGAAATTTTTTCTTCGAAAGCCGCGATCAGCTGGTTGCTCAATGTTCCTATTGGCTCCAGAATGCGCGTTGAATTGGAATGCAACCAGTGTTGCGCTTTTTCTTTCAGCTTTGTCGTAAACAGCATGCGCAAATAATTGTCTTCTCAATCATAGATTTGTGCAATGTTTTTAATATGATTGACCCACATGCGTGCGCTACCGCTTCCATCGAATTCTAACGTCACCTCTTTCGCGAGGGTGATTGTTGCAGCTGATCCGCGATTCGATGTAGTTTTATCTCTTTCCCGAGTTTGTAGAGTTTCTGGCTGTTTCAATGCCAGCGCCTCCGTCTCTGTCTCGCAATTCGTTGTTGGCAACGCCGTTATCGTTGTCTCTGCTTTGACTTTCGCTGCTGACTTTGTAATTTACTAATTACTTCCATTAGTTCGCCTATGTGTAAATTATTTTGGGCTTCTGCTTGTTGCTGCGTTGACAATGCTCCGATCTGGCTGCTTTCCGTATTCTGCTGCTGCACGACATCTATGCTGTTGCTCCTTAGTCGTGCCTCTCTGTTCCCCAAGCTAGATTTCACCATGTCCACATCGTCAGCGTCTAAGCCCGGGGCATGGCCGCGTACACTCGTTGCGAATGTGTTTAGACGAGCAATCAATTCCGCCTTGCTTCCTGTCGTCGGTGCTCTTAAGCCAGATAGCCAACTTTTCAATTGGATAACCGTGAAAATGTTCAAATCCATTTTTTTTTTGTTTTTGCTAGGTTGAACCACTTCTGAATTTGTAGAGGACAAATGCCGCTTTCAAAGTAAAACACACGATTTATCTCGATACGTCTTCTTTATTCAACTGTTCGATCGCGACTCTTCGCGTTCGTTTTATGCTTACAGACTAAAAGAGAATTGACAATAAGTTTATGTGTGTGTAAGCGAGACAAGGAGTGATTCGACTTGTCGAGCTCTTCTTACAAGAATTAGAGTGCATGAGGAATGTTAGCGCTTAAAACAAACGGGAGATTGTTGCCTAAATGGCCTTGGGAATATGTCTATCTGTATGTGTATGTACATGCATGTATTCATCCTACTACAAGTGAGATGTGGTACGAGGCCCCCGTCGCCTGTGAGAACAATCCCGTCTTTTAGTGTGTGCGTGTGCTTAGACTACCTCAGACAGGTAACGCCCGCGATATTCATCAAGCGCTGAAGGCAGACTTGGCCGTTTTGGATGTACGCCGCTATCCCGCCAGGTCTGTCCACACGAGGAGTAAATGTGTGTGTACAACTAACGACAGAATAGCGACACCGTGGGTTGCCATTGAGACCCCAAGGCGATCTCAGCGGCTCGTGGAGGAACACGTCGTCATACCCTGTAAAAGTAGTACAGGGGTAACCCGTTTGAAGCATTGTAATGGAGTTCGTTTCAATCATGACAAAATTGAATATAGAAAGCAACAAGTCAAATTTATGGGCCATAGTTTGTCAGAAGGGCAAATAAGACCACAAAGAAAATATCTTGCAGCAATTCGTAAAATTCAAACTTTTTAAATATTTAGGTAACTAGAAAATATATCCCGTTCGAATGGAATAGGGAAAATCAAAACGAACTTGATGATTTGCTTCGAATCATATCGAGTGATCCCATTCTAACTGTTTATGACAAATCGGATGTGTAATTATACAGAATGGACATCCAGTTAGTTTTGCTTTACGTACATTCAACAAAAGTGCTCCCAAATCGAAAAACAGCTGCTGGCAATTGTTTTCGCATGTCAAAGGTTATGTTTATAGTCGAAAATTAGTTCTAGAAAGTGATCATAAGCCCATAGAAGTTCATTTACGACGAGATATTGTCTCAGTGACCAAGCGATTATAACGAATTATATACATGCTCAAATATTTGAAAATATCTGTAAAATACAAGCCAGGTAATCTCATTTGGGTATCAAAAAAACACTCTCTCGTGCTCGCAAATCTCTACTCCATTTTTCTGATAAGATAATTTTAAGAGCGAAATTTAAGCAGTTGCTTCGCAGAGCAAGTATTACAAGATAAGAAGACGATGCTGCTCTTATCAGTGGCGAGGTCGCTCCAGCTGTTTTGGCTGCGTAGCCAAATATTCTCCCCCGTTGAAAGGCATGGGCTTTCAACTGAGTCCTTGATGGGCAGTAGGCACAGCCTGTTTGCAGCTCTCCTTATCTCTCCTGTTGCAGTGCGCAAGATGGCTACGCGAGCGACTCCATCATTTCCCACGATAAGCTCCGTGATCCTCGCCAGTGTCCACGAGGACTATGTCGTTGACACATAGGCCTGGTTTCGGAGTACGACATTTGGAGCGCTGCTGAAGCAGCGTTAAATATTCTTCTCGCCAGCGGGACCAAAACAGTTGTTGGAGGTGTGTTACGCGTTGCCAGCCATCCAGACGATTGAATTGAAGGTACATCAAATCACGCTCATCGAACGATGACCTGGGTCCACCAATCTAGAAATGAGATGGAGTGAGCACATCTAGGTCTGCTGGATCTTTTGAAAGAGAAAACAATGGCCTGGAGTTAATTATCGATGTTATGTGGCAGACTAGGGTGCGAAGTTCTTCGAAGTTAAGAACGCAAGAGCTGACAGCACGATAACAATGATGCTTCGCTGTCTTCACTGCTGCTTCCCATAGGCCGCCAAAATGCGGCGAACAAGGGGGAAAAACTTCCAATCAATGGAGTCAGCCATGCAAAACTTGTGCACTGATTCAATGTGATCGCGACTAATGAAAAGGCGCTTGAGTTCCAGAAGCTCGTTCTTGGCGCCGACAAAGTTGGCAGCGTTATCCGACCATATCTGAGATGGCTTGCCACGAGTCGATATAAACCTCTTGAGCGCATTCAAGAATGAAGCCGTCCTTGACCAGCTCCAGGTGAACTGCTTTAGTCGCGAAGCAGACGAAGACAGCCATGCATTTGACTGGAGCTTTATTACGT
>NW_026997269.1:0-1712 GCF_035044405.1 Drosophila montana
GCTTAGCTTTCTACGTCGACCACTAATAAATAAATAAATAAAAAAATAAAAAAATAAGTTGGCAGCCCCTAACATAGCGGCACTTTATCATAGCATTCTAAGATATTAAACTTTAAAGAAATTTATATGTATTTATATACATATATATATATCAATAACTTATTTATTATACCCTTGCAGAGGGTATTATAATTTTGTCGTGAAATGTGTAACGCATAAAAGGAGACATCTCCAACCCCATAAAGTATATATATTCTTGATCAGTATCAACAGCCGAGTTGATATAGCCATGTCCGTCTGTCCGTCTGTCCGTCTGTCTGTTTCTATGCGAACTAGTCTCTCAGTTTTAAAGCTATCTTTATGAAACTTTGCAGAATTCCCTCTTTCCGTTGCACGCAGTTCATATGTCAAAACCAGCTGGATCGGACCACTATATCATATAGCTGCCATAGGAACGATCGGTCGAAAAGTAGGTTCTTGTATGAAAAACATTTTTGTTTATAAAGTTATCTTGACTTAACTCGGTATTTATTAGTTTTACTACGCTCCCCATATATATGCAAAATCCTATTAAGATCGGACAACTATATCATATAGCTGCCATAGGAAAGATCGGTCGAAAATTAAGTTTTTGTAAGGAAAATTTTTATGTGTTTCAAGATATCTTGACCAAACTCGGTATTTATTAGTTTTACTACGCTCCCCATATATATGCAAAATCCTATTAAGATCGGACAACTATATCATATAGCTGCCATAGGAACGATCGGTCGAAAATTATGATGTTGTATGGAATTTTTTTTTGTTTTTCAAGATATCTTGACCAAACTCGGCATTTATTAGTTTTATTATGCTCCCTCCACTTATGCAAAATCTTATTCACATCAGGCTACTATATCATATAGCTGCCATAGGAACGATCGGTCGAAAATTAAGTTGTTGTATGGAAACCTGTTTTGTTTTACAAGATATCTTAACCATACTCGGCATTAACTATTTCCCTGTCCTTCTTAGATACGGGCAAAGCACTATGAGCATTTTGAAAAGGTTGGGTCTGCAAGGGTATTAAATCTTCGGCGTGCCGAAGATAGCAGTTCTTTCTCGTTTTTTTATTAATAAACCAAACAAAGTTCATATGGCTCCAGGAATAGCAAAACGGTAAGATTTTATTTTGTATACCCTTGCAGAAGATATTATAGTTTGGTTATGAAATGTGTAACGCATAGAAGGAGATATCCCCGACCCCATAAAGTATATATATTCTTGATCAGTATCAACAGCCGAGTCGATATAGACTCAAGTGCCAGACAGAAGTGGCTCTTTCTGTTACACGCAGTACATATGTCAAAACCAGCAGAATCGGACCACTATATCATATAGCTGCCATTGGAACAATCGGTCGAAAATTAAGTTGTTATATGGAAAATTTTTTTTTTCACGATATCTTAACCATTCCCGGCATTTACTATTTTGGCTGTGCTTCTTAGATGCGGGCAAAGCACTATGAACATTATAAAAACGTTGGGTCTGCAAGGGTATTAAATCTTCAACGTGCCCTTCTTCTTAAACGGGGTATAATGATTTTGTGCAACTGTATGAAACAGACAGAAGTAAGCATCTTCGACCCCATAAAGTATATATATTCTTGATAGCATCAGCTATTGCCTAGTCGGTCTAGCCATATGCGCCTGTCTTACCGTCCGTCCGTCCGT